>NW_020259139.1:0-5377 GCF_003255815.1 Theropithecus gelada | reverse complement strand
AGCAAGTGCTTTGTGATGTGTGTGTTCATCACATAGAGTTGAATCATTTTTGGATTGAGCAGTTTGAAATCACTGTTTCTGTGGAACCTGAGAAAGGATATTAGGGAACGCTCTTAAGAATATGCTGAAAAAGTAATACCCTTCGTTAAAAACCAGGACACTTTCTGTGAAACTGCTCTGGGCCACGTGAATTGCATTCGCACAGTTAAGTTTCTGTTTTCATTGAGCAGTATTCTAACACATTTTTAGGTGAGCCTGCTATGGGATACACGGGAGCGCCTTGAGGCTTACGGTAAAAATGGAAATATCTTCAAATAGATACTGGAGAGAAGATTTCCTAGGAGCTCCTTTGTGACGTGTGCATTGCACTGTTCATAGTGTTGATACTGCGTCCTAGATGGATTGATACTCATCATAGACGGATTCACGAAGTGATATTCAGAGACACATTCAAGCTGTGGGGAAATAGGAAGTATCTTCTGATAAATAATGGAGTGAAGGATTCCGAGAGAACGCTTTGTGATGTGTGCATTCCACTCAGAGAATTACACCTCCCTTCTAAGAAGGCAGTGTTCGAACCCTGTTCCTGTAAAACTGAAAGTGCGATATTTTGCAGCACATTGAAGACTATGGCGAAAAGTGAAATATCCTGAAATAAAACCCAAAAAGAAACGTTCCAAGAAACTGCTCTCTGAGGAGTGCATTCATTTCAGAGAGTGAAAGCATCCACTACGTTGCCCAGTTTGGAAACTCTGACTCTGACTAATCTGTGAAGGGATATTATGTGGCGCCTGGATGCTTGCAGTGAAAAAGGAAACGTCTTCCCATAAAAAGTGGAGAGAAGCTTTCAGAGCAACTGCTTTGTGATGTGTGTTCATCTCATGGAGTTCAATCATTCTTTGTATTGAGCAGTTTCAAATCACTGTTTCTGTGGAACCTGAGGAAGGAGATTTGTGAACGCTCTTAAGAATGTGCTGAAAGAGGAATACCTTCTGATAAAAATCAGAAGGAAACTTTCTGTGAAACTGCTCTAGGTCACGTGAATTGCATTCACACAGTTAAACTTCTGTTTTCATTGAGCAGTATTCTAACACTGTTTTAGGTGAGTCAGCTAAGGGATACTCGGGAGCCCCTTGAGGCTTATGGTTAAAACGGAAATATCTTCCAATAGATACAGGAGCGAAGAATTCCGAGGAGCTCCCTTATGACGTGTGCATTCCACTCGTCATACCGTTGTTACTGCGTCATAGACGGATTGATACTCATCGTACATGGATTTGCGAAGGGACTATCGGAGATACATTCAGGCCTGTGGGGAAACAGGAAATATCTTCTAATAAATCCTGGAGTGAAGCTTTCCGAGAGACAGCATTGTGATGTGTGCATACCTCTCAGGGATATATACCTCTTTTCTCATAAGGCAGTGTTCGAACACTGTCCCTGTAAAACTGAAAAAGTGGTATTTTGCAGCACGTGGAAGACTATGGCGAAAAGTGAAATATCTGAAAATAAAACCCAGAAAGAAGCGTTTCAAGAAACTGCTCTCTGACGAGTGCATTCATTTCAGAGAGTGAAAGCTTGCACTGCGTTGCCCAGTTTGGAAACTCTGTGTTTGAGGAATCTGAAGGGATATTAAGTGGCGCCCTAGGCTTCCAGTGAGAAAGGAAACGTCTTAGAATGAAAACTGGAGAGAAGCTTTTGGAGAACCTGGTTTGTGATGTATATATCCATCTCAGAGAGTTAAATCATTCTTTGTATTGAGCTGTTTGAAATCACTGTTTCTGTGGAACCTGAGAAAGGACATTTGGGAACACTCTTAAGAATATGCTGAAAAAGGCATAATCTCCAATTAAAAGCAGAAGGAAACTTTTGTGAAACAGCTCTAGGCCACATGAAGTCTAATCGCACTGTGAAGCTTCTGTTTTCATTGGGCAGTATTCTGACACTGTTTTAGGTTCGTCTGCTGAGGGATACTCGAGAGCACTTTGAGGCTAACAGTGAAAGGGAAATATCTTCAGAAAGATACTGGTGAGATTTCCGAGGAGGTGCCTTTGAACTGTACATTCCACTCACACAGTGAAACTTTTCTTCTCATAGAGGATTGGAGAATCCTGTTTGGAGAAACGCTACCAGGGGACAATTGGGAGTATACAGAAGGCTATGGTGAAAAAGGAATTATCCTCAGACTAAAACTGGAAAGAAACGTTCCCTCACACTGCTTAGTAATAGATATGTCTATTCATCTCACTTAGATAAATCTTTCTTTCTATTACACAGTTTTGAAACTGCGTCATGGACAAATTTCCGAAGGACGTTTGGTTGCACATTAAGACTTCTGGGGAAATAGGAAATATCACCAGATAAAAACTGGAGAGAAGCTGTCGGAGAAACCGCCGTGTGATGTGTGCTTTCCACCCAGGGAGGTATACCTCTTTTCTCATGAGACAGTGTTTCAACTCTGTTCCTGTAAAACTGAGAAAGGGATATTTTACCGCGCTTTGAAGATTATGGTGAAAAGTGAACTATCCGGGAATAAAACCCAGAAGGCAACGTACCAAGAAAATTCTCTCTGGCGTGTGCATTCATTTCAGAGAGTTAATGGTGACACTACGTTGCCCAGTTATTTGTCTCTGTCTCTGATTAATCTGTGAAGGGATATTAAGTTGTGCCCAGATGCTTCCGGTGAGAAAAGAAACGTCTTAGAATGAAAACTAGAGAGAAGATTTCGGAGAACCTGGTTTGTGATGTGTGTATCCATCCCATAGAGTTAAATCATTCTTTGTATTGAGCAGTTTGAAATCACTGTTTCTGTGGAAACTGAGAGAGGACATTTGGGAACACTCTTAAGAATATGCTGAGAAAAAAACACCCTCCAATAAAAACCAGAGGAAAACCTTCTGTGAAACTGCTCTATGTCAAGGGCATTCCACTCGCACATTTAAGCTTCTGCTTCATTGACAAGTATTCTAACACTGTTTTACGTTGGTCAGCTAAGGGATTCTCGGGAGCGTTTTGATGCTTACGGTGAAAAGGGAAATATCTTCAGATAGATACTGGAGAGAAGATGTCCTTGGAGCTGGATTCTTACGTGTGCATTCCACTGATAGAGTTATACCTTTCTTCTCATAGAGGACCGGGAAATCCCATTTGGAGAATAAGCTACCACGGGACATTTGGGAGTACATGGACGACTATGGTGAAAAAGCAAGTATCCTCAGAAAAAAAAGTGGAAAGAAGCTTTCTGTGAAACTGCTTTGTGATAGATATATCTATGCGTCTCACATAGATAAAACGTGCTTTCTCTTACGCTGTTTTGAAAGTGCGTCATGGACTGATTTGAGAACGGACATTTGGGAGCACATTCGTGCTTGACATTAAGTAGGAGATATCTTCAGATAAAAACTGGAGAGAAGCTTTCTGAGAAAGTGCGTTGTGATGTGTTCATTCCACAGGGTGTTATACCTTTTTTCTCATAGCCGTGTTCAAACACTGTTCCTGTAAAACTGAAAAAGTGATATTTGGCAGTGCTTGGAGAGTATGGAGAAAAGTGAAATATGCGGAAATCAAAACCAGAGAGAAACGTTCCAGGAACCTGCTCTCTGGGGTGTGCATTCATTTCAGGAAGTTAAAGTTTAGACTACGTTGCCCAGTTTGGAAACACTGTCTTTGAGGGATCTGGGAAGGGATATTAAGTGTCGCCCGGATATCTGTGGTGAGAAAGTATTCCTGTGGTGAGAAAGGAAATGTCATAGTGTTGATACTGCGTCATAGAGAGATTGATACTCGTCATAGACGGATTCACGAAGGGACATTCGGAGACACATCCAGGCATATGGGGAAATAGGAAATATCTTCTGATTAATACTGGAGTGAAGCTTTACGAGAGACGGCTCTGTGATGCATTCCAGGCAGAGAATGACACCTCTTTTCTCATAAGGCAGTGTTTGAGCACTGTTCCTTTAAAACTCAAAAAGTGATATTTTGCAGTGCATTGAAGACTATGGCGTAAAGTTAAATGCTTGGAAATAAAACACAGAAAGAAACGTTCCAAGAATCTGATCTCTGACAGGTGCATTCATTTCAGAGAGTGAAAGCTTCCACTACATTGCCCAGTTGGGAAAATGTCTCTGAGGAGTCTGCGAAGGGATATTAAGTGGTGCCCGGAGGATTGCGGTGAGAAAGGAAACGTGTTTCCATGAAAACTTCCGAGAAGCTTTCGGGGCAATTGCTTTGTCCTGTGTGTATTCATTGCATAGAGTTGAATCATTCTTTGTTTGAGCAGTTTGAAGAATATGGCGAGAAGTGAAATATCCGGGGATAAAACCCAGAAAGCAACGTTCCGCGAAACTTCTCTCTGGCGTGTGCATTCATTTCAGAGAGTTAAAGTTGACAGTATGTTGAAATACCCTCCAATAAAAACCAGAAGGAAACCTTCTGTGAAACTGCTCTAGGTCGCGTGCATTCCACTCTCACACTTAAGCTTCTGTTTTCATTGACCAGTATTCTAACACTGTTTGAGGTGAGTCAGCTAAGGGATACTCGGGAGCGCTTTGAGGCTTACAGTGAAGAACGAAATATCTTCAGATATATACTGGAGAGAAGATTTCTGTGGAGATACTTTGTTACATGTGCATTGCACTCACAGAGTTTTACGTTTCTTCTCACAGAGGATGGGGGAATCCCATTTGGAGAATAAGCTACCATGGGACATTTGGGAGTATATGGATGGCTATGGTGAAAAACCAAGTATCCTCAGACAAAAACTGGAATGAAGCTTTCTGTGAAACTACTCTGTGATAGATATGTCTATGCATCTCACATAGATAAAACTTTCTATTACGCAGTTTTGAATCGGCATCGTGGATGGATTTGTGAAGGGATATTCGGGAGCACATTCACGGTTGATGTTAAACAGGATGTATCTTCAGATAAATACTGGAAGGTAGCTTTCTGAGAAACTGCGTTGTGATGTGTGCATTCCACACGGCGTTATACCTTTTTTCTCACAGCAGTGTTTGACCACTTTTCCTGTAAATCTGAAAAAGAGGTATTCTCAGGACTTTGAAGACTATGGCTAAAAGTGAAATATCCGGAAATTCAAACCAGAAAGAAACGTTCCAATAAACTGCTCTCTGGGGTTTGCATTCGTTTCAGAGAGTTAAAGCTTCCATTACGTTGTCCTGTTTGGGAACTCTGTCTTTGAGGAATCCGGGAAGGGATATCAAGTGGCGCCCGATTCTTGTGGTGAGAAAGGAAACGTCTTCCGATGAGAAGTGGAGAGAACCTTATCAGAGCTATATGCTTTGTGATGTGTGTATTCATATCATAGAGTCAAATCTTTCTTTGGATTGAGCAGTTAGAAATCGCTGTTTCTGTG
>NW_020259138.1:0-5377 GCF_003255815.1 Theropithecus gelada | reverse complement strand
CCGGTGGTGCCCTGAGAACTCCTCGTGTGTCAACGCCACCGCCTGTCGCTGCAATCCAGGGTTCAGCGCTTCATCTGAGATCTTCACCTCCCCCACGGAGATTTGTGACGGTACAGAGGCTTGAGGGCAGCGCAGGGTACATCTGAGATTATGAGGCTTTGTCCAGTGCCAGTGGGGGACAGAGGTTGTTGTTAGGGGCCACAGCATCACCTTCCAGACTATCATCATGGACAGAGAAAAGACAAAGAGGGCAGGTGTGGTGGCTCATACCTGTAATCCCAGCACTTTGGGAGGCTGAGGTGGGCAGATCGTTTGAGGTCAGGAGTTTGAGACCAGCCTGGGCAACATGGCGAGACCTTGTCTCTACGAAAAATACACAAAATAACCGGGCATGGTGGCACACATCTGGAGTCCCAGCTACTTAGAAGACTGAGGCGGGAGGATTGTTTGAGCCCAAGGGTTTGAGGCTACAGTGAGCTATGATTGCACCACTGCACTCTAGCCTGGGCAACAGAGTGAGGTCCTGTCTTAGGGAAAGGAAAGGGGAAGGAGAGGGAGAGGATGAGGAAGAGGGAGCGGGGAAAGGGGAGGGGTACAGGGAGGGGAAGGGAGAGGAAAGGAGGCAGGCAGGCAGGAAGGAAGGAAGGAAGGAAGGGAGGGAGGGAGATAGGCCCGGCGGGGTGGCTCATGCCTATAATCCCAGTACTTTGGGAGGCCAAGGTGGGTGGATCACCTGAGGTTGGGAAGGTCGGGAGTTTGAGACCAGCCTGACCAACATGGAGAAACCTCGTCTCTACTAAAAATACAAAATTAGCCAGGCATGGTGGCACATGGGCTCATGCTTGTAATCCCAACTACTCCGGGGGCTGAGGCAGGAGAGTCGCTTGAACCCGGGAGGCAGAAGTTGCGGTGAGCCAAGATCGTGCTATTGTGCTCTAGCCTGGGCAACAAGAACGAAACTCTGTCTCAAAAAAAAAAAAGAGAGAGAAGAAAAGAAAAAGAGAGAGAGGGAGGGAGGGAGGGAAAGAGAGGGAGGGAGAGAGGGAAAGAAAGGGAGGGAGGGAGGAATGAAGGGGAAAATAAGGGAAAAATATGAAGGAGGAGAAGTAAGAAGTGAATAGGCATGGCTTCCCAGGGAGAGAGAAGCTGGGTGCTCAGGAATCTGGAGTCTGTGCCTCAGTTTACCCTTAAGACTGGGGAGGGGTACATTCTGGCTATAAGTTTTTTCTGCCTTTTTTTTTTTTTTTTTTTTTGAGACAGAGTCTCACTCTGTCTCCCAGGCTGGAGTGCAGTGACCCGATCTTGGCTCACTGCAACCTCCACCTCCTAGGTTCAAGCGATTCTCCTGGCTCAGCCTCCTGAGTAGTTGGGATTACAGGCATGCACCACCACGCCTGGCTAATTTTGTATTTTTAGTAGAGACAGGGTTTCACCATGTTGGCCAGGCTGGTCTCGAACTCCTGACCTCAGGGGATCCACCCATGTCAGCCTCCCAAAGTGCTGAGATTATAGGCGTGAGCCACTGCACCCGGCTGCCATGGGGTTTAAATTTCTACAAAAAGACTGGGGATGGGGATGTGGAGCTTCCTGTTCATCCCCCACCTCAGCTCTGTTCACTGTGTCCAAATCTAGGATGCCAGCCAGAGAACTGAGATCAAGTGTGGTCTTCAGGAATGGCTTGCTCCAGCTGCAGCACAGCCTGTGCAGTGCAACTTAGGATTCTTTCCAAAAGATACTAAGCAGCAGGCCCCATGTTGGGGAATCAGGACGAGGGTCTCTGCCCTGATGGAACTCACATCTTTGGAGGTGACTCCCTGTCCTGTTGTGTTCCAGACATCAATGAGTGTGTGCCACCATCGAAAGTGTCTTGCGGAAAATCCTCGTACTGCAGGAACACAAAGGGGAGCTACGACTGCGTGTGCAACCCGGGGTATGAGCTTGTTTCTGGGGCAAAAACATTCAAGAATGAGAGCGAGAACACGTGTCAAGGTAAGAACCACCCCACGTCCTCTGACTCTCCATCCGTGAGATTTGGGGTCACCACAGCCATTCTGGCAGCATCCAGAGAGCAGGGCCTTGGTTATAGGGTCAGTGAGATGGGACAAGTGTGCATGTACCTACCCCACCACCCCAGAGAGGCAGAGCGATGTGAGGATTAAGGGCTGACTCTGGGACCAGCTGCCTGGGACAAATCCTGAAAACCAAGTGTATGACATTGGCCAGGATACTTATTCAGAAACTTCTGTCCACATGTGAGATGTGATAACATTATCATGCTTGTAATTCCAGTGCTTTGGGAGGCTGAGGCGGAAGGATCTCTTGAGGCCAGGAGTTCAAGACCAGCCCATAGCAACATAACAAGATCCCATCCCTATAAAAGGGGAGACCAAGGCAGGTAGATTGTTTGAGCCCAGGGGTTCCAGACCAGCATGGGCAAGCAGGTGAAATCCTATCTCTACAAAAAATACCAAAAAAAAAAAAAAATTAATTAGCCAGGCATAGTGGCCTGCGTCTGTAGTCCCAGCTACTCAGGAGGCTAAGGCATGAGAGTCGCTTGATCCTGAGAAGCAGAAGTTGCAGTGAGCGGAGGTCACAGCACTGCACTCCAGCTTAGGTGACAGAGCGAAACTCCATTTCAAAAAAAAAAGAAGACTGGGCATGGTGGCTCAAGCCTGTAATCCCAGCACTTTGGGAGGCCGAGGCGGGTGGATCACGAGGTCAGGAGATTGAGACCATCCTGGCTAACACAGTGAAACGCCGTTTCTACTAAAAATACAAGGCCGGGCGTGGTGGCTCAAGCCTGTAATCCCAGCACTTTGGGAGGCCGAGATGGGTGGATCACAAGGTCAGGAGATCGAGACCATCCTGGCTAACATGGTGAAACCCCATCTCTACTAAAAAATACAAAAAACTAGCCGGGCAAGGTGACGGGCGCCTGTAGTCCCAGCTACTCGGGAGGCTGAGGCAGGAGAATGGCGTGAACACGGGAGGCGGAGCTTGCAGTGAGCTGAGATCCGGCCACTGCACTCCAGCCCGGACAACAGAGCGAGACTCCGTCTCAAAAAAAAAAAAAAAGAAACAGGCTTGGACTGAGAGAAGGGGACTCAGTCAGGCAGCTGGGCAGAGACGTGGACATCAGGGCTGAGGTGATAGAGGGACCTCCACGGACATCAAGGCAGGTGATGGAGACAGCAGCCTGCTGGTTTGGAGCAGGACCTATCACCAGAGGTGAGAAGCTCAGAGGGGCCTGGGCCCCTCCCTTTAACCTCAGCACTCCAGGCTTCACTATTGCACCTGAGGACACGTGCACCCAATGTCACAGCCCATGGGGCCTCTGACACCTGGGCCAGAGACCTGGGGTGGCTCCCTCTACTCCTCACCCCACTGTCTCCAGGCGTCTCAGGGCCATCCTAGACACCTGATCACCCATCTTTGTCCCAACCCCGAGACTCAGGAGCCTCCACAGGGGGCCACATCGGAAGCTCAGAACATCCCCCTGCCCATCTGGCATCTTATTTGCATAAAACAAAAGGAGGCTGGCACTCAGGATATTTCATGGGCTCATGACATGGCGTGGGGTGGCGCATTCCAGTACAGTATCCATCCTTTCCGCCATCGCCGGGGACTGCCAGGATGAGACTTGCTGCCACTGGGGCTCACATGAGCTCAGCCACACCTGGAACCCCTCTGACACCCACTCCTACCATAATGAACCCCAAAACCCTGTCCAGAATCTCAGGAGGAGGGAATCTCAGCCAACAACCTTGCTTGGAGAAGATGCCTCCTGACCGTCTTCCTGGCCATTTAGCCCTCATCCATTTCCCCATTCAAGGCTCCACCCTCACCCACTCTGATAATTCCTGGGCCTAAATGCATCTCCAGTGACCAAAGCTTGGGAGGATGCTGTGGCCAGGGGTGGTCAGGGTGACATGAACCCCACAAATGGATTCAGAGGGCCAGGCGCTGTGACTCATGCCTGGAATCCCCGTACTTTGGGAGGCTAATGTGGAAGGATCACTTGAGGTCAGGAGTTCGAGAGCAGCCTGACCAACATGGTGCAACCCTATCTCTACTAAAAATAGAAAAATTAGCTGGGCGCAGTGGTGCGCACCTGTAATCCCAGCTACTCGGGAGGCGGAGGCAGGGGAATTGCTTGAACTCGTGAGGCGGAGGTTGTAGTGAGCTGAGATCACATCACTGCACTCCAGCCTGGGCGACAGAGAGAGACACTGCCTCAAAAAAAAAAAAAGGCACTCAGAGGATTGGATGAAGGAAGCGGCTCCAGCCTGGACTAGATGGCAAGAGAGAGTGTCACTGGGGACCATCGCCCCAGGCCTGATCCTCTCCCAAGCCCAGTCCTGGTCTGGACCACTTGGGGACAGAGATGGAAGCTTGAACCCCATTCAGCAGGACCCACAGGTCTCCATCCCTGGTGGAATGACAAGGGATGAGAGGACAGATACATCTGCCACCCCTCACCCATCGGCACCGGTGCCCTCTCCAGCCACAAGCCCCCGCTCACGGCCAGCTCTGCTCAGATATGGATTCTCACCACATCCTGCTATTTCCATACCCGTAGATCCCTTCCTGGGGGTCAGAAAAAAGCATCTTTGTAGACTCGGGGCTGCTTGGCTGGACATCAGTCCCCACTGTCCACCCCAGCCTGGTGCCCACTGTCCAGGCAGCCCTAGCCTGTCCTGCACCATCGCTCACTCACCCCACCCCTGCCATTGCACTGCATCATGGGGGCTGTGGCTCAGGGAGGGGTCTTGGCCCATGCCCATGAAGCTGGGCTCTCAGAGCTAGTGTGGATGGGACAGCGCCGTCCTGCCAGGGCCACCAGGATTCTGAGAATTTGGCCAGCGAGCTGCCATCCTGGGGGAGTCAGGCCCAGGGCCACCATTGAGAGCCAAGACACGTCCTGCCCAGGCGCACAGCATGTCCCTTGCATTTGGTTCTCAGGAAGGCCCCACCCTGGCCTTTGCCCGGAATCCTCAGGCTGGGACACAGATGGCTGGGACACACCAGCTTGGAGCTGCCCAGAAAGGCAGAGCAGAAGGGAGGACTTGGCTGCGTCCGGCCACATCTGGACAACAGAGGGCCTGGGCCACCACCCTCACCATAGGATGCCTCTGTGTGGATTGGAAAAGGGAGGAGACAGTGGTGCCTTCCAGATGCTTCCGTGCCGGGAAACGTGGCGGACCCTCAGCCCCGAAAGCTGCTCACAGCTACGGGCATCCTTCACCCTCTCCTTCCTCTTGCAGACGTGGACGAATGTCAGCAGAACCCAAGGCTCTGTAAAAGCTACGGCACCTGTGTCAACACCCCCGGCAGCTTCACCTGCCAGTGTCTGCCTGGCTTCAAGTTCAAACCTGAG
>NW_020259137.1:0-5381 GCF_003255815.1 Theropithecus gelada | reverse complement strand
AAACAGTTCTTGTGTATTTTGCAAAGTGATATTTGGAAGCCCTTAGAGGGCTATGGTGAAAAAGGAAATATCCTCCCATGAAATCTGGAAAGAAGCTTTCAGAGAAACTGCTTAGTGTTCTGTTAATTCATCTCACAGAGTTACAGCTTTCCCCGCAAGAAGATGCTCGCTACGCGTGTTCTTGTGGAATTCGAAAAGTGATATTTGGAAGCCCATAGAGGGCTATGGTGAAAAAGAAAATATCCTCAGAGAAAAGGTGGAAAGAAGCTTTCTGAGAATCTGCTTTGTGATATGTGACTTCCACTCACAGAGTTACATCTGTATTTCGTGGATCTCTTTGCTAGCCTTATTTCTGTGAAATCTTTGAACAGATATTTCAGATCCCTTTGAAGACTATAGGGCCAAAGGAAATATCCTCCGATAACAAAGAGAAAGAAGCTTTCTGAGAAACTTATTTGTGTACTGTGAAATCATCTCACAGAGTTACAGCTTTCCCCTCAAGAAGCCTTTCGCTGAGGCAGTGCTTGTGTAATTTACAAAGCGATACTTGGAAGCCCATAGAGGGCTATGGTGAAAAATTAAATATCCTCCGATGAATTCTGGTAAGAAGCTTTCTGAGAAACTACTTAGTGTTCTGTGAATTCATCTCACAGATTTACAGCTGTCCCCCCAAGAAGCCGCTCGCTAAGCCTGTTCTTGTGGAATTCGCAAAGTGATATTTTGGAAGCCCATAGAGGGATATGGTGAAAAAAAAAATATCCTCGGGGAAAAACTGGAAAGGAGCTTTCTGAGACACTGCTTTGTGGTGTGTGACTTCCACTCAACATGGTTACATCTGTATTTCGTGGATCTCTTTGCTAGCCTTATTTCTGTGGAATCTGAGAACGGATATTTCGGATCCCTTTGAAGACTCTAGGGCCAAAGGAAATATCCTCCAATAACAAAGAGAAAGAATCTTTCTGATAAACTTCTTTGTGTTCTGTGAAATCATCTCACAGAGTTACAGCTTTCCCCTCAAGAAGCCTTTCGTTAAGACACTTCTTGTGGAATAAGAATAGTGATATTTGGAATCCCTTAGAGTGCTATGGTGAAAAAGGAAATATCCTCTGATGAAATCTGGAAAGAAGCTTTCTGAGAAACTGCTTAGTGTTCTGTTAATTCATCTCACAGAGTTACAGCTTTCCCCTCAAGAAGCCGCTCGCTAAGCCTGTTCTGGTGGAATTCGCAAAGTGATATTTGGAAGCCCATAGACGGCTATGGTGAAAAACAAAATATCCTCAGAGAAAAACTTGAAAGAAGCTTTCTGAGATACTCCTTTGTGATGTGTGACTTCCACTCACAGAGTTACATCTGTATTTTGAGGATCTCTTTGCTAGCCTTATTTCTGTTGAATCTGAGAACAGATATTTCGGATCCCTTGGAAGACTATAGGGCCAAAGGAAATATCCTCCGATAAAAAAGGGAAAGAAGCTTTCTGAGAAACTTCTTTGTATTCTGTGAAATCATCTCACAGAGTTACGGCTTTCCCCTCAAGAAGCCTTTCGCTTAGACAGTTCTTGTGGAATTTGCAAAGTGATATTTGGAAGCCCATAGAGGGCACTGGTGAAAAAGGAAATATCGTCCGATGAAATTTGGAAAGAAGCTTTCTCAGTAACTGCTTAGTTTTCTGTTAATTCATCTCACAGAGTTACAGCTTTCCCCTCAAGAAGCCGCTCGCTAAGCCTGTTCTTGTGGAATTCGCAAAGTGATATTTGGAAGCCCATAGAGGGCTATGGTGAAAAAGAAAATATCCTCAGAGAAAAACAGGAAAGAAGCTTTCTGAGACACTGCTTTGTGATGTGTGACTTCCACTCACAGAATTACATCTGTATTTCGTGAACCTCTTTGCTAGCCTTATTTCTGTAGAATCTGAGAACAGATATTTTGGATACCTTTGAAGACCATAGGACCAAAGGAAATATCCTCCGAAAACAAAGAGACAGAAGCTTTCTGAGAAACTTCTTTGTGTTCTGTGAAATCATCTCACAGAGTTAGAGCTTTCCCATCAAGAAGGCTTTCGCTGAGACAGTTCTTGTGAAATTTGCAAAGTGATATTTGGCAGCCCATAGAGGGCGCAGGTGAAAAAGGAAATATCCTCAGATGAAATATGGAAAGAAGCTTTCTGAGAAACTGCTTAGTGTTCTGTTAATTCATCTCACAGAGTTACAGCATTCCCCTCAAGAAACTGCTCTCTAAGCCTGTTCTTGTGGAATTCGCAAAGTGATATTTGGAAGCCCATAGAGGGCTATGCTGAAAAAGAAAATATCCTCAGAGAAAAAATGGAAAGAAGCTTTCTGAGAAACTGCTTTGTGATATGTGACTTCCACTCACAGAGTTACATCTGTATTTCGGGGATCTCTTTGCTAGCCTTATTTCTGTGGAATGGGAGAACAGATATTTCGGATCCCTTTGAAGACTCTAGGGCCAAAGGAAATATCCTTTGATAACAAATAGAAAGAAGCGTTCTGAGAAACTTCTTTGTGTTCCGTGAAATCAACTCACAGAGTTACAGCTTTCCCCTCAAGAATCCTTTTGCTAAGACAGTTCTTCTGGAATTTGCAAAGTGATATTTGGAAGCCCATAGAGGGCTATGGTGAAAAAGAATATATCCTCCGAGAAAAACAGGAAAGAATCTTTCTGAGACACAGCTTTGTGATATGTGGCTTCCACTCGAGAGTTACACCTGTATATCGTGGATCTCTTTGCTACCCTTAATTCTGTGGAATCTGAGAACAGATATTTCAGATCCCTTTGAATACTATAGGGCCAAAGGAAATATACTCGTATAAAAAAGAGACAGAAGCTTTGTGAGAAACTTTTTTGGGTCCTGTGAAATCATCTCACAGAGTTACATATTTCCCCTCAAGAAGCCTTTCGCTAAGACAGTGGTTGTGGAATTTTTAAAGTGATATTTGGAAGCCCATGGAGGGCTCTGGAGAAAAAGGAAATATCCTCGAATGAAATTTAGAAAGAGAGTTTCTGAGAAACTGCTTAGTGTTTCGTTAATTCATCTCACAGATTTACAGCTTTCCCGTCAAGAAGCCGCTCGCTATGCCTGTTCTTGTGGAATTCGCAAAGTGATATTTGGAAGCCAGTAGAGGGCTATGATGAAAAAGAAAGTATCCTCGGAGAAAAACTGGGAAGAAGCTTTCTGAGAAACTTCTTTGTGTTCTGTGAAATCATCTCACAGAGTTATAGCTTCCCCCTCAAGAAGCCTTTCACTAAGACAGTTCTTGTGGAATTTGCAAAGTGATATTTGGAAGCACATAGAGGGCGATGGTGAAAAAGGAAATATCCTCCGATGAAATCTGCAAGGAAGCTTTCTGAGAAACTGCTTTGTGATGTGTGACTGCCACGCACAGAGTTACATCTGTATTTCGTGGATCTCTTTGCTAGCCTTATTTCTGTGGAATCTGAGAACAGATATTTCGTGGATCTCTTTGCTAGCCTTATTTCTGTGGAATCTGAGAACAGATATTTCGGATCCCTTTGAAGACTATACGGCCAAAGGAAATATCCTCCGATAATAAAGGAAAGAAGCTTTCTGAGAAACTTCTTTGTGTTCTGTGAAATCATCTCACAGAGTTACAGCTTTATCCTCAAGAAGTCTTTCGCTAAGACAGTTCTTCTTAAATTTGTAAGGTGATATTTGGGAGCCCATAGAGGGCACTCGTGAAAAAGGAAATATCCCCTGATGAAATCAGGAAAGAAGCTTTCTGAGAATCTGCTTAGTGTTCTGTTAATTCATCTCACACATTTACAGCTTTCCCCTCAAGAGGCCGCTCACTAAGCCTGTTTTGGGGAATTCAGAAAGTGATATTTGGAAGCCCATAGAGGGCCACGGTGAAAAAGAAAATATCCTCAGAGAAAAACTGGAAAGAATCTTTCTGAGAAACTGCGTTGTGATGTGTGAATTCGACTGATAGAGTTACATCTGTATTTCGTGGATCTCTTTGCTAGCCTTATTTCTGTGGAATCTGAGAATAGATATTTCGGATCCCCTTGAAGACTATAGGGCCAATGGAAATATCCTCCGATAACAAAGAGAAAGAAGCTCTCTGAGAAACTTCTTTGTGTTCTCTGAAATCATCTCACAGAGTTACAGCTTTCCCCTCAAGAAGCATTTGGCTAAGACAGTTCTTGTGTATTTTGCAATATGATATTTGGAAGCCCATAGAGGGCGCTGGTGAAAAAGGAAATATCCTCCGATGAAATCTGGAAAGAAGCTTTCTGAAAAACTGCTTAGTGTTCTGTTAATTCATGTCACAGTTACAGCTTTCCCCTCAAGAAGCCGCTCGCTAAGCCTGTTCTTGTGGAATTCGCAAAAGGATATTTGGAAGCCCATGGAGAGCCATGGTGAAAAAGAAAATATCCTCAGAGAAAAACTGGAAAGCAGCATTGTGAGAAACTGCTTTGTGATGTGTGACTTCCACTCACAGAGTTTCATCTGTATTTCGTGGATCTCTTTGCTAGCCTTCTTTCTCTGGAGTTTGAGAACAGATATTTCTGATCCCTTTGAAGATTATAGGGCCAAAGGAAATATCCTCCGAAAACAAAGAGAAAAAATCTTTCTGAGAAACTTCTTTGTGTTCTGTGAAACCATCTCACAGACTTACACCTGCCCCCTCAAGAAGCCTTTCGCTAAGGGAGTTCTTGTGCAATTTGCAAAGTAATATTTGTAAGCCCATAGGGGGCGCTGGTGAAAAAGGAAATATATTCCGATGAAATCAGGAAAGAAGCTTTCTGAGAAACGGCTTAGTGTTCTGTAAATTCATCTCACAGAGTTACAGCATTTCCCTGAAGAAGCCGCTCACTAAGCCTGTTCTTGTGGAATTCGCCAAGTTATATTTGGAAGCCCAAAGAGGGCTACGGTGAAAAAGAAAATATCCTCAGAGAAAAACTGGAAAAAAGCGTTCTGAGAAACTGCTTTGTGATGTGTGACTTCCATTCACAGAGTTACATGTGTATTTCGTGGATCTCTTTGCTAGCCTCATTTCTGTGGAATCTGAGAACAGATATTTCGGATCCCTTTGAAGACTCTACGGCCAAAGGAAATATCCTCCAATAACAAAGAGAAAGAAGCTTTCTGAGAAACTTCTTTGTGTTCCGTGAAATCACCTCACAGAGTTACAGCTTTCCCCTCAAGAAGCCTTTCGCTAAAACAGTTCTTCTGGAATTTGCAAGGTGATATTCAGAAGACCATAGAGGGCCCTGGTGAAAAAGGAAATATCCTCAGATGCAATCTGGAAAGAAGCTTTATGAGAAACTGCTTAGCGGACTGTTAATTCACCTCACAGAGTTACAGGTTTCCCCTCAAGAAGCCGCTCGCTAAGCCTGTTCTT
>NW_020259136.1:0-5381 GCF_003255815.1 Theropithecus gelada | reverse complement strand
CCATACTGTTTTCCACAGTGGTTGAACTAGTTTACAATCCCACCAACAGTGTAAAAGTGTTCCTATTTCTCCACATCCTCTCCAGCACCTGTTGTTTCCTGACTTTGTAATGATTGCCATTCTAACTGGTGTGAGATGGTATCTCATTGTGGTTTTGATTTGCATTTCTCTGATGGCCAGTGATGATGAGCATTTTTTCATGTGTCTGTTGGCTGTATGAATGTCCTCTTTTGAGAAATGTCTGTTCATATCCTTTGCCCACTTTTTGATGGGGTTGTTTTTTTCTTGTAAATTCGTTTGAGTTCTTTGTAGGTTGTGGATATTAGCCCTTTGTCTGATGAGTAGATTGCAAAAATTTTCTCGCATTCTGTAGGTTGCCTGTTCACTCTGATGGGAGTTTCTTTTGCTGTGCAGAAGCTCTTTAGTTTAATGAGATCCCATTTGTCAATTTTGGCTTTTGTTGCCATTGCTTTTGGTGTTTTACACATGAAGTCCTTGCCCATGCCTATGTCCTGAATGGTATTACCTAGATTTTCTTCTAGGGTTTTTGTGGTATCAGGTCTAACATTTAAGTCTCTAATCCATCTTGAATTAATTTTCGTATAAGGAGTAAGGAAGGGATCCACTTTCAGCTTTCTACTTATGGCTAGCCAATTATCCCAGCACCATTTATTAAATAGGGAATCCTTTCCCCATTTCTTGTTTCTCTCAGGTTTATCAAAGATCAGATGGCTGTAGATGTGTGGTATTATTTCTGAGGACTCTGTTCTGTTCCATTGGTCTATATCTCTGTTTTGGTACCAGTACCATGCTGTTTTGGTTACTGTAGCCTTGTAGTATAGTTTGAAGTCAGGTAGCGTGATGCCTCCAGCTTTGTTCTTTTGACTTAGGATTGTCTTGGCGATGCGGGCTCTTTTTTGGTTCCATATGAACTTTAAAGCAGTTTTTTCGAATTCTGTGAAGAAAGTCATTGGTAACTTGATGGGGATGGCATTGAATCTATAAATTACCTTGGGCAGTATGGCCATTTTCACGATATTGATTCTTCCTATCCACGAGCATGGTATGTTCTTCCATTTGTTTGTGTCCTCTTTTATTTCACTGAGCAGTGGTTTGTAGTTCTCCTTGAAGAGGTCCTTTACATCCCTTGTAAGTTGTATTCCTAGGTATTTCATTCTCTTTGAAGCAATTGTGAATGGAAGTTCATTCATGATTTGGCTCTCTGTTTGTCTGTTACTGGTGTATAGGAATGCCTGTGATTTTTGCACATTAATTTTGTACCCTGAGACTTTGCTGAAGTTTCTTATCAGCTTAAGGAGATTTTGGGCTGAGACAATGGGGTTTTCTAAATATACAATCATGTCATCTGCAAAGAGGGACAATTTGACTTCTTTTCCTAACTGAATACCCTTGATTTCTTTCTCTTGCCTGATTGCCCTAGCCAGAACTTCCAACACTATGTTGAATAGGAGTGGTGAGAGAGGGCATCCCCGTCTTGTGCCAGTTTTCAAAGGGAATTTTTCCAGTTTTTGCCCATTCAGTATGATATTGGCTGTGGGTTTGTCATAAATAGCTCTTATGATTTTGAGATACGTTCCATCAGTACCGAATTTATTGAGACTTTTTAGCATGAAGGGCTGTTGAATTTTGTCAAAGGCCTTTTCTGCATCTATTGAGATAATCATGTGTTTTTTGTTTTTGGTTCTGTTTATATGCTGGATTATGTTTATTGATTTGCGTATGTTGAACCAGCCTTGCATCCCAGGGATGAAGCCCACTTGATCATGGTGGATAAGCTTTTTGATGTGCTGCTGGATCCAGTTTGCCAGTATTTTATTGAGGATTTTTGCATCGATGTTCATCAGGGATATTGGTCTAAAATTCTCTTTTTTTGTTGTGTCTCTGCCAGGCTTTGGTATCAGGATGATGTTGGCCTCATAAAATGAGTTAGGGAGGATTCCCTCTTTTTCTATTGATTGGAATAGTTTCAGAAGGAATGGTACCAGCTCCTCCTTGTACCTCTGATAGAATTCAGCTGTGAATCCGTCTGGTCCTGGACTTTTTTTGGTTGGTAGGCTATTAATTATTGCCTCAATTTCAGAGCCTGCTATTGGTCTATTCAGGGATTCAGCTTCTTGCTGGTTTAGTCTTCGGAGAGTGTAAGTGTCCAGGAAATTATCCATTTCTTCTAGATTTTCTAGTTTATTTGCGTAGAGGTGTTTATAGTATTCTCTGATGGTAGTTTGTATTTCTGTGGGGTCGGTGGTGATATCCCCTTTTTCATTTTTTATTGCGTCTATTTGGTTCTTCTCTCTTTTCTTCTTTATTAGTCTTGCTAGCAGTCTATCAATTTTGTTGATCTTTTCAAACAACCAACTCCTGGATTCATTGATTTTTTGGAGGGTTTTTTGTGTCTCTATCTCCTTCAGTTCTTCTCTGATCTTAGTTGTTTCTTGCCTTCTGCTGGCTTTTGAATGTGTTTGCTCTTGCTTCTCTAGTTCTTTTAATTGTGATGTCGGAGTGTCAATTTTAGATCTTTCCAGCTTTCTCTTGTGGGCATTTAGTGCTGTAAATTTCCCTCTATGCACTGCTTTAAATGTGTCCCAGAGATTCTGGTATGTTGTATCTTTGTTCTCATTGGTTTCAAAGAACATCTTTATTTCTGCCTTCATTTCGTTGTGTACCCAGTAGTCATTCAGGGGCAGGTTATTCAGTTTCCATGTAGTTGAGCAGTTTTGATTCAGTTTCTTAATCCTGAGTTCTAGTTTGATTGCACTGTGGTCTGAGAGACTGTTTGTTATAACTTCTGTTCTTATACATTTGCTGAGGAGTGCTTTACTTCCAATTATGTGGTCAATTTTCGAATAAGTGTGATGTGGTGCTGAGAAGAATGTATATTCTGTTGATTTGGGGTGGAGAGTTCTGTAGATGTCTATTAGGTCTGCTTGGTGCAGAGATGAGTTCAATTCCTGGATATCCTTGTTAACTTTCTGTCTCGTTGATCTGTCTAATGTTGACAGTGGGGTGTTGAAGTCTCCCATTATTATTGTATGGGAGTCTAAGTCTCTTTGTAAGTCTCTAAGGACTTGCTTTATGAATCTGGGTGCTCCTGTATTGGGTGCATATATATTTAGGATAGTTAGCTCTTGCTGTTGAATTGATCCCTTTACCATTATGTAATGGCCTTCTTTGTCTCTTTTGATCTTTGATGGTTTAAAGTCTATTTTATCAGAGACTAGTATTGCAACCCCCGCTTTTTTTTGTTCTCCATTTGTTTGGTAGATCTTCCTCCATCCCTTTATTTTGAGCCTGTGGATGTCTCTGCATGTGAGATGGGTCTCCTGAATACAGCAGACTGATGGGTCTTGACTCTTTATCCAGTTGGCCAGTCTGTGTCTTTTAATTGGAGCATTTAGTCCATTTACATTTAGATTAATATTGTTATATGTGAACTTGATCCTGCCATTATGATATTAACTGGTTATTTTGCTCGTTAGTTGATGCAGTTTCTTCCTAGCCTCGATGGTCTTTACATTTTGGCATGTTTTTGCAATGGCTCGTACCGGTTGTTCCTTTCCATGTTTAGTGCTTCCTTCAGGGTCTCTTGTAAGGCAGGGCTGGTGGTGACAAAATCTCTAAGCATTTGCTTATCTGTAAAGGATTTTATTTCTCCTTCACTTATGAAACTTTGGCTGGATATGAAATTCTGGGTTTAAAATTCTTTTCTTTAAGGATGTTGAATATTGGCCCCCACTCTCTTCTGGCTTGTAGAGTTTCTGCCGAGAGATCTGCTGTTAGTCTGATTGGCTTCCCTTTGTGGGTAACCCGACCTTTCTCTCTGGCTGCCCTTAAGATTTTTTCCTTCATTTCAACTTTGGTGAATCTGGCAATTATGTGTCTTGGAGTTGCTTTTCTCGAGGAGTATCTTTGTGGCATTCTCTGTATTTCCTGAATTTGAATGTTGGCCTGCCCTACTAGGTTGGGGAAGTTCTCCTGGATGATATCCTGAAGAGTGTTTTCCAACTTGGTTCCATTTTCCCCCTCACTTTCAGGCACCCCAATCAGACGTAGATTTGGTCTTTTTACATAATCCCATACTTCTTGCAGGCTTTGTTCATTTCTTTTTCTTCTTTTTTCTTTAGGTTTCTCTTCTCACTTCATTTCATTCATTTGATCCTCAATCGTTGATACTCTTTCTTCCAGTTGATCGAGTCGGTTACTGAAGCTTGTGCATTTGTCACTTATTTCTCGTGCCATGGTTTTCATCTCTGTCCGTTCGTTTATGGCCTTCTCTGCATTAATTATTCTGGTTATCAATTCTTCCACTCTTTTTTCAAGATTTTTAGTTTCTTTGCGCTGGGTATGTAATTCCTCCTTTAGCTCTGAGAAGTTTGATGGACTGAAGCCTTCTTCTCTCATCTCGTCAAAGTCATTCTCTGTCCAGCTTTGATCGTTGCTGGCGATGAGCTGCGTTCCTTTGGAGGGGGAGATGTGCTCTTATTTTTTGAATTTCCAGCTTTTCTGCCCTGCTTTTTCCCCATCTTTGTGGTTTTATCTGCCTCTGGTCTTTGATGATGGTGACGTAGTGGTGGGGTTTTGGTGTAGGTGTTCTTCCTGTTTGTTAGTTTTCCTCTTAACAGTCAGGACTCTCAGCTGTAGGTCTGTTGGAGATTGCTTGAGGTCCACTCCAGACCCTGTTTGCCTGGGTGTCAGCAGCAGAGGCTGCAGAAGATAGAATAGTGCTGAACAGCGAGTGTACCTGTCTGATTCTTGCTTTGGAAGCTTCCTCTCAGGGGTGTACTCCACCGTGTGAGGTGTGGGGTGTCGGTCTGCCCCTAGTGGAGGATGTCTCCCAGTTAGGCTACTCAGGGGTCAGGGACCCACTTGAGCAGGCAGTCTGTCCGTTCTCAGATCTCAACCTCTGTGTTGGGAGATCCACCACTCTCTTCAAAGCTGTCAGACAGAGTTGCTTGCATCTGCAGAGGTTTCTGCTGCTTTGTTGTTGTTGTTGTTGTTGTTTAGTTGTGCCCTGTCCCCAGAGGTGGAGTCTACAGAGACAGGCAGGCCTCCTTGAGCTGCTGTGAGCTCCACCCAGTTGGATCTTCCCAGGGCTCTGTTTACCTACTTAAGCCTCAGCAATGGTGGGCGCCCCTCCCCCAGCCTTGCTGCTGCCTTGCGGTTAGATCTCAGACTGCTGTGCTAGCAATGAGGAAGGCTCCGTGGGCGTGGGACCCTCCCGGCCAGGTGTGGGATATAATCTCCTAGTGTGCCCGTTTGCTTAAAGCGCAGTATTGGGGTGGGAGTTACCCAATTTTCCAGGTATTGTGTGTCTCTGTTCCCCTGGCTAGGAAAAGGGATTCCCTTCCCCCTTGTGCTTCCCA
>NW_020259135.1:0-5382 GCF_003255815.1 Theropithecus gelada | reverse complement strand
GTCCTGTGGCCCTCATATTTTTTCTACACAAAATCTATCTCCCTCTGTGATAGATTCACTACTTGTGACTCCAATGTGAAGTGAAGTTGGGTGAATCCAAATCTCTCTGCCCTATCACCCTGATGTCTTTTTTTTAAAGGCAATATTGCTGTCTGATTTGTTCTTTTTTGTTAAATATTTACTGGGATATTGTCTGTCTCCTCTGGCATTGAGTTCTGTGAGAGTAGGGACCTTTTCTATCTTATTCGAGTAGAATTCTCTGAGCCTAGAACAGAGCCCAGAATGTAACAGTTGCTTAGAAATATACCTGTGGTCTAAATGAATAAACCGGGCTTCCGGGAACTGATCATTGTGGGTATTCTAGAAAGCAGAAAAGGGCTCAAGCTCCTGCACCCTTTCATTCTAATGACATGCTGTATCCCTTCTCCTCCCTGTGAGAAATCCAGGCATACTTCTTTTCTCTCCTCTTTCTAGTTGGAAGAAGGAATCACAGATAAGGAAACAGTGATTGCAAGAAAGAAAAATTTGCATTAAGAATGATCTCTTTTGATGGGTCTCATAGTGCCGAATGTCTGGGTAAGCTTTAGGGATTTTCGGAAATGACAATGACATAGTTAAGTAAAAAACAGAGAGGAACTTGAGGTAGAGGGAAGCAGACTTGAATAATTAAGGAAAGAAGAGAGCATGCTGAATCCAGCTCTAAAAATTGGGACATATCCCCAGTAGGACAATGAGTCCCCTTGACTTGCTCGTTGGCTTTCAGCCCTATGGGATTTTAGCAACCTTTACAATCTGTCTGTAACCCCACTGAAGGTATATAGTTTGAACCATATGAAATTGCTGATATTTGATGATTTTGACTTATAAAAATAGAATTTTACATAATTTATCTACATTAGTTGAATCCCTTCTTATAAGTTCAAGTCAGAGAATGTAGGAGAAACTAACCTAGAAAGATTCAAGCCAGGTTAGTAGCATTAGTGGCATTTCAGAGGATACCTTAAGTTCTTTAAGGTACTGAACAATACTCCATAGATGCTCCTTATCTATAGGGTCTTTCCAAGTACTAAGGGTCTCTACTTCAACTCCAATGTGTTTTTCCCAAGAGAAAGAGAGGGTACTAACCTCAACTTTTGCCAGGAATCTACAGTACAAAGATAAAGGGTTTACAAACATTGGAGTTAAGGGAGAAAAAAGAAGATAACAGAGCGGCTTCTTGGTGCATCCTCACACTAACCTCACAGATCCTGTTGAGGACATGACACAAGATTCTCTAGGAAAGACCCTTCAAATTCCTTTTGACTCCCCGTGAGATTTTTTTGTTTTTTGTTTTTTGTTTTTTTGACGGAGTCTCACTATGTTGCCAGGCTGCAGTGCAGTGGCACCATCTTGGCTCACTGCAACCTCCGCCTACCGGGTTCAAGCGATTCTCCTGCCTCAGCCTCCTGAGTAGCTGGGACTACAGACACATGCTACTACGCCCAGCTAATTTTTGTATTTTTAGTAGAGACGGGGTTTCACCATGTTGGCCAGGCTGGTCTCAATCTCTTGACCTTGTGATCTGCACAGAAAAGGCCTCGGCCTCCCAAAGTGCTGGGATTACAGGCGTGAGCCACTGCGCCTAGCTGAGAATTTTTTTTTTTTTATGGCAAAACTCAACATAATAAAGGGAAGTGCTGTATGGGGGAATTCATTTCAGTGTTTTTATTTATAAGTCCTCTGAAGATCCCAAGAAAATGTGATGCAAAGCTGGAGGGGTTTTGTTGTAGGAGATCTGAGAAGGAATGGTCCATATGGAGGCCCCTGATGCAGATCTTATGCAGAGGGCAAGTAGCCAGCCTTCTTTTGTTATGGAAATAATTGGGAATTCATATGATAAAGACGGGTGGTCCTTGAAGAAAATGTCACAATTTTTTAAGATGCATAGCCTGGGCACAGTGACAAAGTTAACTCCCTTTCTCCCCCACCCTATTGTAGCTCAGCACCCACAGTGTACACTTACCTTGCATGTCCCCAGCCAAAGCCAGGTGATGGCTCAGCCCCATCAGTGTCACTGTCAGAGCTGCCATGCAGGAGCCTCCAGGGAGCCTCAGACACACCGTGCTGGAGAACAGGACAGGACCAGGTGCCAGAGGAGCAGGCAAGTCTCCCTCAGAGAGAACTATTTCTTACGTTCCTCCACCCACATTCCAAATCATAGGAATCTAGTTACTCATTTCTTTGCTCCTGGATTGGTAATCTTAGTGTTGAAGAAGTACTCAGCCTCAGAGGTGAATAGCCGGTCTGAGATGAGATGTAGTATGAGGTTTATTTATTTATTTATTTATTTATTTATTTATTTATTTATTGAGACAGGGTTTCACTCTATCACTCAGACTGGAGTGCAGTGACGTGATCAGGGCTCGTTGCAGCCTTTACCTCCCAGGCTTAAGTGATCCATACACTTCAGCCTCTCCAGTAGCTGGGACTATAGGCGTGCACAACGTGAAGATCCTCTTCTGAAACAAAATTTCCTTCATGAAAGGATTGCTTTAATTTAGACTTTAAAGTTTGATCCAGTTGCATGTGAAACACTTTAATTTGGCTCCTATTGTGAGCCAGCTTTGTGCTGGTCAGTCTGTGTTCACAAGTTTGAGGCTTGTAGAAGCATTTATCACTCCCTTGAAGATGGAGCTGTTTGGACAAGTGTGTGTGAGTGTGTTTGGGACTAAAGTGGGTGGAGGGAACATGATTGCATATCAAGTGATTTTTAATCTGGCCTTTATTACACCATCACTTAGTGTTGTAGGTTTGGGAAAATTACTTAACGTCTCACAGTTGAAATGAAAGCACTGTGATCTTTCAGGTCTTTGAATACCGGAAAATGCTATGATTCTGTGGATGCCTCAAGGAGCAGAAGCCCCTGGAATCTCATAATATGACAGTTATAGCTGTTGATTGGAGAGTAAAATCTGTACCTCTTTACAGGTAAGGATATTTCTGATAACCTCAAAAAAATTGAAAGTTAGCCAATAATTAAACCCGAGTAAAAAGATTTTCCAATTGTGCCTCCTGATGCTGTTACTGAGTTTAGTGGCACCTCCAGAACACACACAGGCAAAGGGTTTGCAGGGGCCACCTATGAGCAATGGAGGGTCTAGAAGATGCCTTTGTGTAGCACTTACCCTAACAATGTGATAAGGTCAACTGTCCAAAGTATGCAGAGGGCCTGAGAGATCAATAGAGGACTCAAAGTTAACCTTTGATACAAGACTCTGCTTTAAAATAGTTAATATTTTATGGGATAGACTGTTTAATTCCTTAATCTTGGTTCCCATTATTTCCTGCTTTTATTGAGGCGATGTTCTTTTACTATAACCCTTCTCTTGCTTTATCCTAAGAGAAGATATAAGAAGACTTTGCTAATTCATCTATAATGAATTATAGAATGTTCAGGAAAGATAACTTTATGGAAAAACCATGGATTACATCATTTGATGTAATCATATAATTTTAAACATATAATTCTACTTTTAATTATTACACATTAGATTAATATAAATGTAATGACTTTTATTCAGGAGTGACTTTAAAGTACAACTATATTATAACGTTCTACATTAATTCACACTCTACCACAGTTCCAGTAGGCAGTCATTCTTTATTATTCTAACCAACATTATGATCATCTAATGTTATTTTAAGATTATTATTAGTGTTTATAGGTACAGGATGGTCACCATGCTGCAATAAAAATGACTAAAGTTGACTGGACGCGGTGGCTCACATCTGTAATCCCAGCACTTTGGGAGGTCGAGGCGGGTGGATCACCTGAGGTCAGGAGTTTGAGACCAGCCTGGCCAACACGGGGAAACTCTGTTTCTACTAAAAAAGTACAAAAATTAGCCAGGCATGGTGGCAGGCACCTGTAATCCAGCTACTCAGGAGGCTGAGGCAGGAGAGTCACTTGAACCTGGGAGGCAGAGGTTGCAGTGAGCTAAGATCATGCCATTGCACTCCAGCCTGGGCAACAAGAGCAAGATTCTGCCTCTAAAAAAAAAAAAAAAGACGAAAATCTGCAGAGTGACCTTTGAGCACTTTACTTTGTACTCACAATTCTACTAAGTGCTTTATATACCTTTTTTTGTTTGTTTGTTTTTGTTTTTGTTTTTTGTTTTTTGTTTTTTTTTTTTTAGACAGAGTCTTGCACTGTCACTCAGGCTGGAGTGCAGTAGTGTGATCTCCGTTCACTGCAACCTACACCTCCCGGGTTCAAGCGATTCTCCTGCCTCAGCCTCCTGAGTAGCTGGGATTACAGGTGCCTGCCACCACGCCCGGCTAATTTTTTGGATTTTTAGTAGAGACGGGGTTTCACTATGTTGGCCAGGCTGATCTTGAACTCCTGACCTCATCGTCCACCCGCCTCGGCCTCCCAAAGTGCTGGGATTAGAGGTGTGAGCCACTGTACCTGGCCTATGTATGTCAGTCTTTAACTTTTATTTTAAGTTCAGGGGTACACGTACAGGACGTGCAGGTTTGTTACATAGGTAAACTTGTGTCGTTTACTGATCCGCTCCCTCCTTTTACCCCTGCTCTTCGGTAGGCCTCAGTGTGTGGTGTTCCCCTCTATGTGTCCATGTGTTCTCTTCGTTTAGCTCCCGCTTATAAGTGAGAACATGCGGTTTTTGGTTTTCTGTTCCTGTGTTAGTTTGTGTAGGATAATGGGTTCCAGCAGCTCCATCCATGTTCATGTTCCTGCAAAGGACTTTATTATTATTATTATTATTTTTTGTTTTACTTTATAACCCAGCTAGGGAATTCTTTATTTAGTAACATAAAAGTTCACATAACTGCTTCTGTCAAACCATGATACTGAGCTTTTTGACAACCCAGAAATAACTAAGAGAAGGCAAATGTAATACCTTAGAGATCAAGAAACATTTACACAGTTTAAGACTTCGCCTACTTGTCTTAAAATGACACCTTCTGCCAATAAAGCCTTCCCTGTTTTCACAAATAACTTCTCTTCATCTGTTTCTCCAAATTTCTGCAGCTCAGTGTACTTTTCCACAAACCGTTGACAGGTAGACTTGAAGTTTGGATTGAACAGATCAAAAGCTCTTTGACCAGACCCATATGCCAAATAAAACTTCTCTCTGATCTGATCTTCATGGTACCAGATGTCCTGGATGGAAGCTTTGGCTTTGCCATATTGCAGTCGGAGCCTTTGGAAGATGTGCTCCCTCAATGGGGGAAAGACTTATACATGTCAAACCACAGGGGCTTTTCCTTCAGCACCTCAGCCCAAATCAGGTCTCAAGTCTGCAAGAAGATTCTCCCTATGGTTTCTAGCTGGCTGCCTGCCATGATCCAGGCCTAGGGCGGAGCTTTTCTTTTCTTTCT
>NW_020259134.1:4012-5384 GCF_003255815.1 Theropithecus gelada | reverse complement strand
CTGCTTAGTGTTCTGTTAATTCATCTCACAGAGTTACATCTGTATTTCGTGGATCTCTTTGCTAGCCTTTTTTCTGTGGAATCTGAGAACAGATACTTCGGTTCCCTTTGAAGACTATAGGGCCAAAGGAAATATCCTCCGATAACAAAGAGAAAGAAGCTTTCTGAGAAACTTCTTTGTGTTCTGTGAAATCATCTCACAGAGTTACAGCTTTCCCGTCAAGAAGTCTTTCGCTAAGACAGTTCTTGTGGAATTCGCAAAGTGATATTTCCCAGCCCATAGAGGGCTATGCTGAAAAAGGAAATATCCTCAGATGAAATCTGGAAAGAAGCTTTCTGACAAACTGCTCTGTGATGTGTGATTTCCATTCACAGAGTTACATCTGTATTTCGTGTGTCTCTTTGCTAGGCTGATTTCTGTGGAATCTGAGAAGATATATTTCGGATCCCTTTGAAGACTATAGTGCCAAAGGAAATATCCTCCAATAAAAAAGAGAAAGAAGCTTTCTGAGAAACTTCTTTGTGTTCTGTGAATTCATCTCACAGAGTTACAGCTTTCCCGTCAAGAAGCCTTTCGATAAGACAGTTCATGTGGAATTGGCAAAGTGATATTTCCAAGCCCATAGAGGGCTATGGTGAAAAAGGAAATATCCTCAGATGAAATCTGGAAAGAAGCTTTCTCAGAAACTACTCTGTGATGTGTGACTTCCACTCACAGAGTTACATCTGTATTTCGTGGATCTCTTTGCTAGCCTTATTTCTGTGGAATCTGAGAACAGATATTTCGGAACCCTTTGAAGACTTTAGGGCCAAAGGTATTATCCTCCGATAACAAAGAGAAAGAAGCTTTCTGAGAAACTTCTTTGTGTTCTGTGAAGTCATTTCACAGAGTTACAGCTTTCCCGTCAAGAAGCCTTTCGCTAAGACAGTTCTTGTGGAATTGGCAAAGTAATATTTCCAAGCCCATAGAGGGCAAAGGTGAAAAAGGAAATATCCTCAGATGAAATCTGGAAAGAAGCTTTCTGAGAAACTGCTCTGTTATGTGTGACTTCCACTCAAAGGGTTACATCTGTATTTCGTGGATCTCTTTGCTAGCCTTATTTCTGTGGAATCTGAGAACAGATATTTCGGATCCCTTTGAAGACCATACGGCCACCGGAAACACCCTCCGATAACAAAGAGAAAGAAGCTTTCTGGGAAACTTCTTTGTGTTCTGTGAAATCATCTCACAGACTTACAGCTTTCACCTCAAGAAGCCTTTCGCTAAGACAGTTCTTTTTTAATTGGCAAAGTGATATTTGGAAGCCCATAGAGGGCTATGGTGAAAAAGGAAATATCCTCAGATGAAATCTGGAAAGAAGCTTTCGGAGAAA
>NW_020259134.1:0-3973 GCF_003255815.1 Theropithecus gelada | reverse complement strand
TTGGCAAAGTGATATGTGGAAGCCCATAGAGGGCTATGGTGAAAAAGGAAATATCCTCAGATGAAATCTGGAAAGAAGCTTTCGGAGAAACTGCTCTATGATGTGTTACTTCCACTCACACAGTTACATCTGTGTTTCGTGGATCTCTTTGCTAGCCTTATTTCTGTGGAATCTGAGAACAGGTATTTCGGATCCCTTTGAAGACTATAGGGCCAAAGGAAATATCCTCCGATAACAAAGAGAAAGAAGCTTTCTGAGAAACTTCCTTCTGTTCTGTGAAATCATCTCACAGAGTTACAGCTTTCCCGTCAAGAAGCCTTTCGCTAAGACAGTTCTTGTGGAATTGGCAAAGTGATATTTGGAAGCCCATAGAGAGCTATGGTGAAAAAGGAAATATCCTCAGATGAAATCTGGAAAGAAGCTTTCTGAGAAATTGCTGTTTGATGTGTGATTTCCACTCACGGTTACATCTGTATTTCGTGGATCCCTTTGCTAGCCTTATATCTGTGGAATGTGAGAACAGATACTTCGCATCCCTTTGAAGACTACAGGGCCAAAGGAAATATCCTCCGCTAACAAGGAGAAAGAAACTTTCTGAGAAACTTCTTTGTGTTATGTGAAATTATCTCACAGATTTACAGCTTTCCCGTCAAGGAGACTTTCGCTGAGACAGTTCTTGTGGAATTGGCAAAGTGATATTTGGAAGCCCTTAGAGGGCTATGGTGAAAAAGGAAATATCCTCAGATGAAATCTGGAAAGAAGCTTTCTGAGAAACTGCTCTGTGATGTGTGACTTCCAATCAAAGAGTTACATCTGTATTTCGTGGATGTCTTTGCTAGCCTTATTTCTGTGGAATCTGAGAACAGATATTTCGGGTTCCTTTGAAGACTATAAGGCCAAAGGAAATATTCTCCGATAACAAAGAGAAAGAAGCTTTCGGAGAAACTTCTTTGTGTTCTGTGAAATCATCTCACAGAGTTACAGCTTTCCCGTCAAGGAGACTTTCGCTGAGACAGTTCTTGTGGAATTGGCCAAGTGATATTTGGAAGCCCATAGAGGGCTATGGTGAAAAAGGAAATATCCTCAGATGAAATCTGGAAAGAAGCTTTCTGAGAAACTGCTTAGTGTTCTGTTAATTCATCTCACGGAGTTACATCTGTATTTCGTGGATGTCTGTGCCAGCGTTATTTCTGTGGAATCTCAGAACAGATATTTCGGATCCCTTTGAAGACTATAGGGCCAAAGGAAACATCCTCCGATAACAAAGAGAAAGAAGCTTTCTGAGAAACTTCTTTGTGTTCTGTGAAATCATCTCACAGAGTTACAGCTTTCCCGTCCAGAAGCCTTTCGCTAAGACAGTTGTTGTGGAATTGGCATAGTGATATTTGGAAGCCCTTAGAGGGCAATGGTGAAAAAGGAAATATCCTCAGATGAAATCTGGAAAGAAGCTTTCTGAGAAACTCCTTAGTGTTCTGTTAGTTCATCTCACAGAGTTACATCTGTATTTCGTGAATCTCCTTACTAGCCTTATTTCTGTGGAATCTCAGAACAGATATTTCGGCTCCCTTTGAGGACTATACGGCCAACGGAAATATCCTCCGATAACAAAGGGAAAGAAGATCTCTGAGAAACTTCTTTGTGATCTGCGAAATCATCTCACAGAGTTACACCTTTCCCGTCAAGAATCCTTTCCCTAAGACAGTTCATGTGGAATTGGCAAAGTGATATTTGGAAGCCCATAGAGGGCAATGATGAAAAAGGAAATAACTTCAGATGAAATCTTGAAAGAAGCTTTCTGAGAAACTGATTACTGTTCTGTTAATTCATCTCACAGATTTACATCTGTATTTCATGGATCTCTTTGCAAGCCGTATTTCTGTGGAATCTCAGAACAGATATTTCGGATCCCTTTGAAGACTATAGGGCCAAAGGAAATATCTTCCGATAACAAAGAGCAAGAAGCTTTCTGAGAAACTTCTTTGTGTTCTGTGAAATCATCTCTCAGAGTTGCAGCTCTCCCGTCAAGAAGCCTTTCGCTAAGACAGTTGTTGTGGAATTGGCAAAGTGATATATGGAAGCCCATAGAGGGCTATGGTGAAAAAGGAAATATCCTCAGATGAAATCTGGAAAGAAGATTTCTCAGAAACTGCTCTGTGATGTGTGAATTCCATTCACAGAGTTGCATCTGTATTTCCTGAATCTCTTTGCTAGCCTTATTTCTGTGGAATCNAAATCATCTCACACATTTACAGCTTTCCCATCAAGAATCCTTTCGCTAAGACAGTTCTTGTGGAATTGGCAAAGTGATATTTGGAAGCCCATAGAGGGCAATGGTGAAAAAGGAAATATGCTCAGATGAAATCTGGAAAGAAGCTTTCTGAGAAACTGCTCTGTGATGTGTGACTTCCACTCACCGAGTTACATCTGTATTTCGTGGATCTCCTTGCTAGCCTTATTTCTGTGGAATCTGAAAACAGATATTTCGGATCCCTTTGAAGACTCTAGGGCCAAAGAAATATCCCCCGATAACAAAAGGAAAGAAGCTTTCTGAGAAACTTCTTTGTGTTCTGTGAAGTCATCTCACAGAGTTATAGTTTCCCGTGAAGAAGCCTTTCGCTAAGAAAGTTCTTGTGGAATAGGCAAAGTGATATTTGGAGGCCCATAGAGGGCTATGGTGAAAAAGGAAATATCCTCAGATGAAACCTGGAAAGAAGCTTTCTGAGAAACTGTTCTGTGATGTGTGAATTGCACTCACAGAGTTACATCTCTATTTCGTGGATCTCTTTGCTAACCTGATTTCTCTGGAGTCTGAGAACAGATATTTCGGATCCCTTTGAAGACTATAGGGCCAAAGGAAAGATGCTCCGATAACAAAGAGAAAGAAGCTTTCTGAGAAACTACTTTGTGTTCTGTGAAATCGTCTCACAGAGTTACAGCATTCCCCTCAAGAAGCCTGTTGCTTAGACAGTTCTTGTGGAATTGGCAAAGCGATATTTGGAAGCCCATAGAAGGCTACGGTGAAAAAGGAAATATCCGCAGATGAAATCTGGAAAGAAGCTTTCTGAGAAACTGCTTAGTGTTCTGTTAATTCATCTCACAGATTTACATCTGTATTTCGTGGATCTCTTTGCTAGCTTATTTTTGTGGAATCTGAGAACAGATATTTCGGATACCTTTGAAGACTATAGGGCCAAAGGGAATATCCTCCGATAACAAAGAGAAAGAAGGTTTCTGAGAAACTTCTTTGTGTTCTGGGAAATCATCTCACAGAGTTACAGCTTTCCCGTCAAGAAGCCTTTTGCTAAGACAGTTCTTGTGGAATTGGCAAAGAGATATTTGGAAGCCCATAGAGGGCTATGGTGAAAAAGGAAATATCCTCAGATGATATCTGGAAAGAAGCTGTCCGAGAAACTGTTCTGTGATGTGTGAATTCCACTCACAGTGTTACATCTCTATTTCGTGGATCTCTTTGCTAACCTGATTTCTCTGGAATATGAGAAAAGATATTTCGGACCCCTTTGAAGACTATAGGGCCAAAGGAAATATCCTCCGATAACAAAGAGAAAGAAGCTTTCTGAGAAACTACTTTGTGTTCTGTGAAATCATCTCACAGAGTTACAGCATTCCCCTTAAGAAGCCTTTTGGTAAGACAGTTCTTGTGGAATTGGCAAAGTGATATTTGGAAGCCCATAGAGGGCTATGGTGAAAAAGGAAATATCCTCAGATGAAATCTGGAAAGAAGCTGTCCGAGAAACTGTTCTGTGATGTGTGAATTCCACTCACAGAGTTACATCTCTATTTCGTGGATCTCTTTGCTAACCTGATTTCTCTGGAATCTGAGAAAAGATATTTCGGATCCCTTTGAACACTATAGGGCCAAAGGAAATATCCTCCGATAACAAAGAGAAAGAAGCTTTCTGAGAAACTACTTTGTGTTCTGTGAAATCATCTCACAGAGTTACAGCATTCCCCT
>NW_020259133.1:0-5385 GCF_003255815.1 Theropithecus gelada | reverse complement strand
AAAAAAAAAAAAAAAAAAAAAAAAAAAAAAAAAAAAAAAAATTCAATAGCCTTTTTGATAAAAATACTCAAGAAAATAGGAAGTGAGGGCCGGGTGCGGTGGCTCATGCCTATAATCCCAGCACTTTGGGAGGCCGAGGCGGGTGGATCACCTGAGGTTGAGAGTTTGAGACCAGCCCGACCAACACGGAGAAACCCCGTTTCTACTAAAAATACAAAATTAGCCGGATGTGGTGGTGCATGCCTGTAATCCCAGCTACTCAAGAGGCTGAGGCCGGAGAATCACTTGAACCCGGGAGGCGGAGGTTGCCGTGAGCCGAGATCGTGCCACTGCATTCCGGCCTGGGCAACAAGAGTGAAACTCCGTCTCAAAAATTAAACAAACAAACAAACAAACAAGGAAGTGATACTTTAGCATGATAAAAATATACTGACACACTTTGGAACTAAAGCCAGCACCTTACTCACTGGAGAACAGGAGGAGCTCCCCCAGGAGTCTCCGCAACCACCTGTCCCTGTGTGGAGGCACCACCTGACTGGACAAGGGGAGCCCACAGACGCACAAGAACACAAAAACAAGGAGCAAAGCGAGCTCAGATTCGCACAACGATAAGATGCTACACACGAAAACCCAGAGACCTGATAAAGCCAATTCAAATACACAAAAAAGAAATTTGGAAAGGCAGAGGATTAAAAAAATTAACATAGAAATCAGTGTCTTCATAGACACAGATTATAACCAGTTAGGAGGCAGAGTGGAGAAAACCACATTTACAATAGCAACAAAGAAGAAAAAAATACTGAGGAATAAAATATTAACATATTTCACCAGAAACGTGCAGAGCTCATTCCTGAGAGATACGAAGTACGCGTGAATAAATGGGGAGACGCCTGAGAGACACGAACAGTGTGTGAATAAGTGGAGAGATGCCTTTGTGAATAAATGGAGAGACACCTGACATGAAGTGTGTGTGAATAAATGAGGAGACGCGGCTGGGCGCGGTGGCTCAAGCCTGTAATCCCAGCACTTTGGGAGGCCGAGACGGGCAGATCACGAGGTCAGGAGATCGAGACCATCCTGGCTGACACGGTGAAACCCCGTCTCTACTAAAAAGTACAAAAAACTAGCCGGGCGCGGTGGCGGGCGCCTGTAGTCCCAGCTACTCGGGAGGCTGAGGCAGGAGAATGGCGTAAACCCGGGAGGCGGAGCTTGCAGTGAGCTGAGATCCGGCCACTGCACTCCAGCCTGGGCGGCAGAGCGAGACTCCGTCTCAAAAAAAAATAAATAAATAAATAAAAATAAATAAATAAATAAATAAGGAGACGCCTCTGACACAAAGTGTGCATGAACAAATGAGGAGACGCCTCTGAGAGACACGAAGCGTGCGTGAATAAATGGGGAGACGCCTCTTGCACTGGGACAGGACAGCTCGGAATCGCCCACAAGTCAGTCCTTCCTATGCTGACTTATAAATGTAACACAATCCCAGCAAAAACACCAACGAGCCTCTTTACGGAGCCAGACAAGCTGACACCCAAGTTCACATGAAAAATCAGACCCCAAGACCAGCCAAGAAAACCCTGGAAATGAAGACATGCCAGACACGACCTCTGAGACATTAAACATCCTAAAAAGCCTGTATAATTAAGCCAGTGCCATCGCAGCACATGAAAACCGGCGGCCAGAAGAAGCAGGCAGGAGGTCCAGACACAGACCCAGGCACGCCCAGAGAGGTGGCGTCTCAGCGACAGAGGGGATTCTTCCTCGAACCGGGAGGGGTCAACTGCCCCGCTGCTGGGAAGGTCAGGCTGTCTTCCCCACTGCGCACAGGGTGGTGGGGTCTGCTCTAAGCTCCTGGCGGGGCCCACAACTCTGCACCTCCTTTCCTGCAGAGCAGAGGAAACAAGGTGCACACCAGCAACAGGAGGTCCCTGGACACCCCTCCAGGGTAGTCTCAGCTGCAGGCCAACCCTCTGCTTTGGGTAGACTGGGTGGGAACCTGATGCATCATGGCTTGCGGTGGCTCCAGCTATAGGTGGCCACTAACACCCTCGAGGTCATCTCCTCAACTCTCCACATGGCCTAGCACTGGCTCTCCCAAAGGACACAGCTTCAGTTCATTCCAATCAGTCCGACCTCATTCAATGGAATGTGCACACTACTCAAATCACACTGAATTATGATACTCAGTAAAGATCTGTAGAGACCTGTGGCGACATGACATCATGCTACATAAAAACGAAGAGGAAGCCTGGACAGCATGCGAGACCCCGTGTCTACAAAAATACAAAATTAGCCAGGTCTGGAGGCGCACGGCTGTGGCCCCAATTACTTGGCGGGCTGAGGCAGGAGGATTGCATGAGCCCAGCAAGGCAGAAAAGCCTTTCCCAAAATGAGTGTGAGGGTGTGTGTTCTCTGACAAGAGGGCTGTGCTGGCAAATTTGTTTTTGGGAAACTGCACTGAAGCAAAATGAAAAGGCCTCTTTCCTGCAGGCTTTCTGGAAGTCATGGGTGAGTGGATAGGAAGGAGGCACACAGCATTTCCTCAGCGGGGCTGCCTCAGAACCATCTGCTCCGCAGCATGCACTCTAGAGAACGTGCCACCACAGCACGCCACCAGGAACCGCAACCGTGTGCTGGAGAATGTGTCAACACAGCACGCCACCGGGAACCGCAACCGTGCTCTAGAGAACGTGCCACCACGGCACGCCACTGGGAACCGCAACCGCGTGCTGGAGAACGTGTCAACACAGCACGCCACCAGGAATTGCAACCATGCCAACAACGGACTCCTCAGCACTATCGTGAAAAATTCTGAAACACTCTTGAAATGAATTTGGAAGGGTATTTAATTCAATTTAAAAATAAATGCTACTGGGCAGTATCATGGTCTGCACAAACACTTCCCAAACTGTTTTAGGTAACCCAAAATGTTAATGGGCCTTTTGAGAAAAGGGTTCTGTGATCAAGCGAGCTTGGGCAAAGCTGGCTCGCAGCAAATGGGAGGCTCGCGCCTCATTCTGCAGTCACCACTTAACCAGCCAGCACCAACAGCGTCCTGTGCACACACATGCATTCTGCACTCCACAGGCCCCGCGTCCCCAGAGGTCTGGGCAGTGTCAGACTCAGCACTGGCACGTGGAGTAAACTACTCCTCGCTGGAGGGGAGAACCCGAGGTCCTGGCCGAGAGGAGCTATTGGACACGCCCACCAGAGGCAGGTGGTTTCTGCCCACAGCCCTGCCCAGGGAGAGGCATGGCAGGTGAAAAGTTAAGCAATTAGAGAACGTGTAAGAATCAGATGTTTGGAGCTTGGAGAGCACTTTGTTTAACCATTTCATTTCAATGACAAGGAAACTGGAGCTCAAGAAGTACTAGAAAAAGTTCTAAAATGTCGAACATGACCCACTTTTAATCTAAGGGTTATGCAATATTACACAATGAAATTGTGCATTTGCACAATTCAGGTTGAAATCATGCTGACCTCAACCCAGGTGGAGGGAGGCTGTGCTCTGCAAAGGGTGGGAGTCAGGTGCTCACATGCCCCTGCCTGCTGCAGAGACCCAAGGTGAAAAGGAGGGTCCCAGGCAGTTCACTAAGGGAGCAGTGATGCAGCCCCCTGCTGCCTCTTGTCCCTCACCCCACCCAGCATGGTCTGGGTGGTGCCCACCTGCCTGTTGCCCACCTTCCTGTTGCAATGTTGGCTACTGAAAGTGAAGGCAGGGGATGAGGTCCCCGAAGGCATGAAGAGGCCACAGCAATGCCTGGGCACCCATACACCCATCAGCCCTCAGAGTCTGTGGGACTGTGGGCTTGCCCATGTGGAGCAGGCCCTGTCTCACTCTCCATGTAGCCCAACCCTCCCTCCCTGCTCACTCAGGGGGCTTCCCTACAGAGCACCAGCAAATCCCAGGGAAATCCACGTGTACTCTCTCAGGTAAGCCTCTGGGACAAAGGAGGTGCTCGACGAGCATCTGGCAGACCTGTCACCTGAGGAAAGGGAGGGTGCTTTTTGAAAATTACTGTTCTGGTTTCTCTGTATCCCAGCCTGACATCCTACTCCAAAGAATAGCAGCCTGCACTCCCGCCTCTAATACACTGGCACGGCACCACTTCCTGTGCTGGGGGCGTATGGGAAGTTGGCAGGGCCCAGTCCGTGGCCCTGGCCATGGCCTGACAGCCTGAGGCTGATTTAATCAGAAACTCTGTTCACGGTGGAGCTACTACTGACGACCGCATTTCTCACAGGCGACATCCTGTGCACACCAGAGGCCCCTCGTGTCTTCGGGTCACATGTCCCTATTGGACAGGTAGAACATTCTGGGTACAGCAGCCCTATGCAAAGATGACATTTCTCTTTTTTTTTTTTTTTTTTTTTAAGACAGAGTCTCACTCAGTTGCCCAGGCTGGAGTGCAGTGGCACCATCTTGGCTCACTGCAAGTTCCGCCTCCCAGGTTCACGCCATTCTCATGCCTCAGTCTCTCGAGTAGCTGGGACCACAGGCGCCCGCCACCACGCCCGGCTAATTTTTTTGTATTTTTTTTTAAGTAGAGACGGGGTTTCACGGTGTTAGCCAGGATGGTCTCAATCTCCTGACCTTGTGATCTGCCCGCCTCGGCCTCCCAAAGTGCTGGGATTACAGGTGTGAGCCACCGCGCCTGGCCGTCATTTCTTAAAGTCTTACATATGTGAGAGTTTTTTGTTCTGTTTTTTGAGAGTCTCACTCTGTCGCCCAGGCTGGAGTGCAGTGGCACCATCTCAGTTGCTGCAACCTCCACTTCTCGGGTTCAAGAGATTCTCCCACCTCAGCCTCTTGAGTAGCTGGGATTACAGGCACACATTGCCAGTCTCAAAAAAAAAAATAAATAAATAAATAAATAAAAAACATAAAATAAAATAAAATAAAATAAAATAAAATAAAATAAAATAAAAAAAGAAATGGAGTCTCACTCTGCCGCCCAGGCTGGAGTGCAGTGGCACAATCTTGGCTCACTGCAACCTCCGCCTGCCAGGGTCAAGCAATTCTCCTGCCTCAGCCTCCCGAGTAACTGGGATTACAGGAGCACACTACCATGCCCTGTTAATTTCTTCTGTATTTTAGTAGAGACAGGGTTTTACCATGTTGCTCAGACTGGTCTCGAACTCCTGAGCTCAGGCAATCCGCCCACCTTGGCCTCCCAGAGTGCCGGCATTACAGGTGTGAGCCACCGCGCCCAGCTGCAAAGTATTATTTTTACTAAGTGATCCTGCTAGGAGAATTTTTAATTCAAAAAGAGATATAAAGAAAAAACAGGCCGGGCGCGGTGGCTCAAGCCTGTAATCCCAGCACTTTGGGAGGCCGAGACGGGCGGATCACGAGGTCAGGAGATCGAGACCATCCTGGCT
>NW_020259132.1:0-10625 GCF_003255815.1 Theropithecus gelada | reverse complement strand
TTCAAAAGTCAGGAAACAACAGGTGCTGGAGAGGATGTGGAGAAATACGAACACTTTTACACTGTTGGTGGCATTGTAAATTAGTTCAACCATTATGGAAAACAGTATGGCGATTCCTCAACGATCTAGAACTAGATGTACCTTATGACCCAGCCATCCCATTACTGGGGATATACCCAAAGGATTATAAATCATGCTGCTATAAAGACACACGCACACGTATGTTTATTATGGCACTATTCACAATAGCAAAGACTTGGAATCAACCCAAATGTCCATCAGTGACAGACTGGATTAAGAAAATGTGGCACATATACACCATGGAATACTATGCAGCCATAAAAAAGGATGAGTTTGTGTCCTTTGTAGGGACATGGATGCAGCTGGAAACCATCATTCTTAGCAAACTATCACAAGAACAGAAAACCGGCCGGGCGCGGTGGCTCAAGCCTGTAATCCCAGCACTTTGGGAGGCCGAGACGGGCGGATCACGAGGTCAGGAGATCGAGATCATCCTGGCCAACACAGTGAAACCCCATCTCTACTAAAAATACAAAAAAAAATTAGCCGGGCGAGGTGGCGGCGCCTGTAGTCCCAGCTACTCGGGAGGCTGAGGCAGGAGAATGGCGTAAACCCGGGAGGCGGAGCTTGCAGTGAGCCGAGATCGCGCCACTGCACTCCAGCCTGGGCGACGGAGCGAGACTCTGCCTCAAAAAAAAAAAAAAAAAAAAAAAAAGAACAGAAAACCAAACACCGCATGTTCTCACTCATAGGTGGGAACTGAACAATGAGATCACTTGGACTCGGGAAGGGGAACCTCACACACCGGGGCCTATCATGGGGAGGGGGGAAGGGGGAGCGATTGCATTGGGAGTTATACCTGATATAAATGACGAGTTGATGGGTGCTGACGAGTTGACGGGTGCAGCACACCAACGTGGCACAAGTATACATACGTAACAAACCTGCACGTTATGCACATGTACCCTAGAACTCAAAGTATAATAATAATAATAATAATAATAATAAAGAAGACAGCGAATAAAAAAGAAATAATGAAGAAATCCTACAGTACTTATGGGACAGCATTAAGTAAACCAATATATGCATTATGAGATTTACAGAAGGCAAAATGAAAGATAGGGGTAGAAAACTGTTTAAAGAAACAAGGGCCAAAATCTCCCCAAATCTGAGGAAGTAGGTGACATCTGTATTTATATAGCCCAAAGGACCCTATGTAAAGTAAGTTCGAAGAAGACTACACTGAGACACATTATAATCAAATTTTCAAAAGTCAAAAACAAAGAGAATATTAAAGGAAGCAAGAGCAAAATGACTCTCCACATGCAAGAGAGCCCACATAGGACTATAAAAAGATTTCTCAGTAGAAATCTTGCAGCTCAGAAGAAAGGGGGGGTAATATATACAAAGTGCTGAAAAAAAAAAAAAAAACCCTGCTGCTCTATATTATATTCAGCAAAACTGTCTCTTTAAGGCAAAAGCGAAAGAAAAAATATGGTTTACCCAGGGAAATAAAAAACGAGGGAATTTAATACCATTAGACATGACTTAAATGCTAAAGGGAGTTATTGGGGTTGAAATGAAAGGATAATAAAAAGCAACACAAAAGCATATGAAAGTATAAAGCTTACTACATAAAGGCAATTATATAGACAGAAATAATACTGTAACACTGTAATGGCAGTGAGTGAATTACTCAATTACAACATTAAGTCAAACATATTAAAATAACTAACAACAAAATATTTTTAACAGATAAAATATTTTTAAAAAGTAAATTTCAACATCAATAATAAATTGCATGTGGGGTAACTATAAGTGTAGATGCTACTTGAGTTATTAATTTAAAATAAACTATCATATGTATTAAATATTTTATATGTTTCATGGGAACCATGAGAAAATACCAAGAGATGACACATAAAACCAAAGAGAAAATATATAAGAATATTACTACCAAAAATTAACAACATATAAAAGAAGACAATAAGAGATAAAAGAGAAATAAAATAGCTACAATACAAACATAACTCAATTTACAAAATGTCAACAGTAAGTCTTTCACTGTCGTTAATTGTGTTAAATATAAATGGATTAAACTAGCTAATTCAAAAATATAGAGTGGCACAATGAATTAACAAATCTAGGCCCAATAATGTGCTGTCTATAAAAATCTCACCTAGATTCTAAAAACTACATACAATGAGAGTGAAGGAAATGAAAACGATATTTCATGCAAACGGTAAACAAAAGACTGCAGTTTTGGCCATACTTACATGAGAAAAAAAAAATGACATTAAGTTAAAAAGTGTAATGGGGGACAAAGAAAGACAATATATGATGATAGATCAATTCATCTGGAAGATACATCTGTATATATACATATATATAGTGCGTATATATATGTATATATATCCATCATAAGAGTGCCTAAGTATATAAAATATGTATTAACAAAAGTAAAGCGAGAAATTGACAGCAATACAATAATAGTAGAGGACTTTAATATTCCACTTTCAACAATGGATAGAACATCAGAAAAGAAAATCAATGAGGAAAAATAAAGGAGACCTGAATACATTGACAAATGGACCTAACATATATAAAACATTCTATTCAACAGCAACAGAATACAGTTTTCTCAAGTGCACACAGAACATTGTTTAGTATAGATGTTAGACCATGAAACAAGTCTTAACAAACTGAAGATTTAAATAATATGAAATATATTTTATGACTAGAAGATATAAAATGAGATATACATTACAGAAGAAACATTGAAACACTTAGAAATATGTAGAAATTAAATTGGTCAAATAAGAAGTCATAATGGAAATCAGAAAATATATCAACATTCCTGAAAGTGAAAGTATAACACACCAAAATTATGAAATGCAACAGTAGCTGTACCACCATAGGGAAGTTTGTAGCAATAAATATCTACATTACAATAGTGGAAATAATTAAAATATACAACCTATGATTAAATCTCAGAGAAGTGAAAACAAAAACCAAAGAAGGCAAGAAATAACAAAGATTAGAGCAGAAATAAAATGGAGACTAGACAAGCAATTTAAAACCAATAGAACTAAGGGTTGATTTTTGAAAATGATGAACTATATTGACAAAGCTTTAGCAAATTAGAAAAGAATGAGAAAAGACCCAAATAAATAAAATTAAAAATTAAAGGGAAGACTTTATAACTGATGACACAGAAATATAAAGGATCATAAGAAGCTACAATATACAATTGCATGCCAACACATTGGAAAATCTAGAAGAAATGCCTATGTTCCTAGAAACATACATATACTGAAATGGAATCAAGAAGAAATAGAAAATATAAACAGATCAATGATGTATAAGAAGATTTAGTTAGTAACCAAAACCTCTCAACAAACAAAAGCCCAGGATCAGATTACTTCACTGGTGAATTCTATCAAAGTTTTGAAGAAGAAATAAGGCCAATCCTTTTCAAATTCTTCCAAACATTTGGAGAGTGGGGAAGACTTCCAAAATCATTTTATGAGGCGAGAATTCCCCTGCCACCAAAATCAGACAAGGACAGTGCAATAAAAGAAAATTACAGGTCAATATCTTTGATGAACACAGATTGAAAAAGACTCAACAGTATATTAGCAAACTGGATCCAACAGCACATCAAAAGAATCGCACACCATAACCAATTAGGGGTTATCCTGAGATGGAAAGATTGTTCAATATATGCAAACCAATCACTGCCATACAATAACATTAGCTGTATGAAGAATACATTTATATAATTTTCTCATTGCTGCAGAAAAAGTATTTGACAAAATCATCACCTTTTCACGATAAAAATTTCAACAAATTAGGAGTAGAAAAAAATTATATCAACCCTAATAAAGGCCATACATGAGAAGCCCAGAGCTCGTATCATACTTAAGAGTAAAACAACTGAAAGTTTTTTCTCTAAGATCATGAACAAGACAAAGGTATTCACTCTCATCACTTCTCTTCAGTATAGTACTGGAAGTACTAGCTAGAGCAATTAGGCAAGAAAAATAAATAAAAGTCATCGAAGTTGAACAGAAAGAAGTAAACTTCACTGTGTCAAGATTACATAATCTTATATATAGAAAACCCTAAAGATACCACAAATCACATTAAAACTATAAAATAAATTCAGTAAAGTTTCAGAAGACAAAATCAACATACACCAATTAATTTTTTCTATTCATGAGCTGTGAAATATTCATAAAGGAAATGAGTAAAATAGTACCACAGTCATTGTAGTACATATAGCTACAAGGAGATAGTGCAGGGGCCAGTGAGAGCCATACTGGCCCTGGGTAACTCTGTCTCACTGAGGTAAATTAACTAAATATTGACAATGGGAATCTTAAGAAACTGAGAAATACAATTTGATAATATGTTATTTTTGTGCAAACTTGCCAGGATAAGAACAAACAGAATCACCTAGACATTTCAGTGAACTTCTCAGAGTGTTCTAAGATGTGTTCAGAGAGGTGGAATAAACAAGAAAAAAAATTGAAACGTGGCAGAGGTGAACAAGACCCACTGAAAGATAAATTAAGATCTATATGCCTTCTAAAAAGGAAAGAAAAAAAGTTTCAGGATCTCAATGAATCTAAGAGGCTTCTTTTGAACTAAAATCAAAGGAGAATAGCCTGGTCTGTTCACTGATGAGGTTGCAAAGAAACTGAGAGAAATGTGGACTAGCACTACTACAGATGATAAGTAACGTTATGATAAAGAGGTTACTAAGCTGAAGAAAAAAATATGAAAAGTATTTTGCTGTATATTAAACTAAAGGAAAACCTGATGGGAAAAGAAGGAGTTATCAAGACTGATAAAAGCAATAAGAAGGAAGAGGAGGAAAATAAGTAACATAAAGAGGATTAAGATAGAAGAAAGTTGAAATGAAGATAAGAAAGAAGAAGAAAGATGATGGTGGTTATAAATAATTTTGTTCTAGTGCAGTATTTTTTCTTGTCTATAAAGCATTTAATCACCCTGTATGCAACTCACTTCTCTTAAAGTAACAAATTAAAATGTAAAGCTGTGTAGGCTTTGTTTTTAAACTGTACAGTGTCACTTTTTGTGTAATTAACACACTACTAAATGTGCCTTTAAATAGTCCTCTCCTGCTGGTATTTTCAGTGGCTACTAACTTTGCATGGTACCGTATGAAGGTTTTAAATTATCATGGAAATTTAAAGCAAGATTCGTTTTGGTGCACAGAAAAATTTATATATATCTATATATATATATACACACACACACACGTATATATACATACACATAATATTTTTGTATATTCATATATATATTTATATGTGGGTATAATATTTTTGCAACTTCATTTGTCTCTGGTGCAACTTCTATGAAATGTTGATTGTTGAATGAAATGAAATATGATTGTTCTGTTAACTCAATACCACTCTGCAATTGCAAAAAAAAAAAAAAAAAAAAAAGAATGTTGCTGTTGTTTTATTGACATTCTGAATGTTCCTAAGTAAACACAATTTTTAATTTGTATTGTTCTTTGCATTCGTCTGAAATTTTTCCTCTGGAGGGAAAGCTAGCCTTTTGCTTTTACCTGTTTTGTATCACATGAATTATTACTGTGTTTATCTTTTTGTATGATTAGCTGATACAAATTTTCTTCCCACACAAACTGCTTACTCATGATTGGGATAATAAAAGTTGAATTGAGAAAGTTATTATCTGTGACTAAAACTAAAAAGAAACTTGATCAGTTGATATCAGGTTTCACATAGCCCTGTTACACTTACAAACTGAAGAGTAACTATAATGTGCTGAATGTTTAGGTTTTGTCCAATATTTATATTTTGAAATCCTAATCCCCAAGGTGGTGGTAATAAGAGGTACGGATTTGGGGAAGTTATTTGGTTTTGAGAGTATATCCTTCATGAATCGGATTAGTGCCCTTTTAAAGAGACCTTAGAGAACTTCTTTGTCCTTTATACTATATATAAAGACAAAACAAAAAGGCACTGTCTGTCAACCAGGAGAGTTTCAAACCAGACACTGAATCTGCTGATGCCTAGATGTTGAACTTGCCAGCACGCAAAACTGTGAAAAATAAATTTCTCTTGTCTATAATCTGCTAATTTTATGGTATTTTTTATGACAGCCTGAATGAACTAAGACAATAACAAAAAAACTCACAGCATTGAATTATGAGAATAAAACATTTTGAAGGTCTGTCCTTAAAGAATTAACAAAAAATATATTCTAATCTTCACATGTGGACTATACATTCTTGAACTATATTTTCCACTCCCACATTGAAGACCTAAAACCATATCCCCAAAAGTATGAATTTAAAATAAAAGATTGATATATTAAGGTTTTTGTTGACATTAGTTCCAAGAAAGGCTCTGTGAAAGTGATGGCTGTAAATGTCTTTTTCCAATTGCCTAAATAGAGATTACTCAGCAAGCTTGATGCTCTTCATTGAAAGTGTTTTTATTTAATCAACTCACCATTTAATATATTGATACAACATTTAGAATAAAATATATTTTAATACATTGTGGTTTGCATCTACATAACTAAAATATACATGAAGAAATAAGGCTTTTAAACTTTTCACCTCAGTACACAAACTCATTCATTAGGAAGATATATTTATCAGCACAGTAGTTCAGAAACAATTATGGCAATTTTGTGGTTATTGAGAATATCATTCTCTTAAAAAGTGTCAGAGTCTTAAAATATCATTTTTGTAATTTTACATTTTTTGTGATGGACTGTTGTTTGTTACATAACTTTGATTTGATTTTAATCATTTGCATTTGTTTATTTAATTTCAAGAAGAATACTGAATATCTGAGTTCTGAGTAATGTTAATCAATTAGTAATGGCAGAGATTTCAAAAAACAAAAAAAAAAACAGAAGAGAGCAATCTCTTTACAAGACGTCAAAAAATAACATATTTAGAAATGGACTTAACCAGCAAGGTAAAATACTTGCACATGAAAAACTGCAAAATGTTGATGAAATAAATGGAAGAAGACACAAAAAAATAGAAAGACATCCGGTGTCCATAGATTGGAAGAATAAATGTTGACAAAATGTCTATACTAGCCAAAGATTCATGTTCAGTGCCCTCTGCATCAAAATCCCAGGTGCATTTTTTTAAAAACTTTTAAAAAGATGCAAAATTTATATGAAACCACAAAAGATACAGAATAGGCCAAGCAATCTCAAGAAAAAACAATAAAACTGGAGACCTCACATTTTCTGACTTCAAAGTAAAATAAAAAGATTTAATAATCAAGACAGTATGGTACTAGAGTAAAGACAGACATAGACCAATGAAATAAATAGAATAAAGAGCCCCAAAATAAACAAATTCATATAAGGTCAGCTGATTTTCAACGAAGAGACCTATAATACACAAGAGAAAAGGAGAGTATCTTCAACAAACGGTATTGTACAAACTGGATATTCATATGAAGCAGATTAAAATTGGATTCCTATCTTACACTATTAACAAAAATAAACTCAAATAGATAGGGACTTAAATGTAAGACCTGAAGCTATAAATCTCCTAGGGGAAAAAAACTTAGAATAAGTTGTTCATATCTATAATTGTATAGATAGATACTATATATAGACACACACACACACAATATACACAATATATTGTATTATGGATACCTATATACACAATAAAATATTTTTCAACCTTAAAAAATAAGTAAATCCTGTAATTTATGACAACATGGATACGCCTGGAGGACATTATGTTCGGAAATAAGCCAATCTCACAAAGGCAAATAATCTATTATTCCACTATATATAAAGTATCTATTACAGTAAAACTAACAGAAGCAAATAATATAATTTTGATCATTAGGGGCCAGACGGCAAGTGGAAATTGGAGACTGTTGCTTAATTGATGAAATATTTTAGTTATACAACATGAATGAGCTGTAGTTCAATTCAGAGTCTTATGGAGTATGAATAAGCTTTCTCAATGCCCAGGAAGTCCCCAAGGACATAAATTTTACAGAACAGTAGATAATATTTCATAAAAGGGGAAAAGATATAGAATGTTAAAACCTTAGAATATTTTAAAAGATTATCTAGCCTAACTTATTCATTGTATAGAGCTCCAGAGAGTTAAGTAAAATGATTTACCAAAAGTAAGTACTAGAACTTCCTCACATTACTCAGCTATCTTTTTAGTCCACATTAATTTATATACATAATTATTACTTAAAATATAAATTAAAAGTTAAGCTGTCACCTAATTTTAATTGAATTCTGTTTAAACTAAAAGCTCTGAAAAAAGACTCCTAAAAGAGTAAAACTTATGAAGAAAACTTACTTATGATATCAGATAAAGACTATTTTTTAGTAAGTTCTAAATCAGTAAAGGATTTTTGAGATTTGGAGGACTTGTTGAACTATTATTTATTTATTTAAATTTTGTTTAAAAAATAAAATTAATAAGTCCAATTACATCCATCAATTGTTAATGGGTATTGGGAATATTCAACATGCAGAATTTATTCCTTAAAACAGGACAGTTAGGGACACCATCAATCTCATCATATTTGACCCCATGACCTCACAGTAATAACCATACAATATCCCTAAATGGAGCTTCATCTGGTGGTTCTGTGCATTGCTTTGGTCCCCTTTAAGGGAGTTTCTTTCACTAGGTGTGGTATTCACATGATTTCCTTCTCCTTAATTCTGTTTAATATTAAAATGTAGTTCACTAGCTATATTATACTACCACTCATTGGGCATCTAAGGCCAGTGCAAGGTCAAGAAATGTAATTGGCTAATTAATATTGTTTTCTTAACGTATCACTTTTCATTCATTGGGGTTTTAAAACAGTCAAGGAAGACCCACTAACTGTCATAACATTTGAACATTCCAGAGAAAACTTAGCTACCGCCTAAATCTATTTTTTAAAGTGTCACCCCTAATACGATGGACATTAACTATTTCTCCATCAACAACTTCATGAAGATCAAGTCTTCATAGTAGTTTTCAATTTTTTATGATAGACAAAGTATTCTGATAAAGAGAGTCAGATGGCAGGCCCACCTATATTCTCTAGTCTGGCCCATTCAGTTTTATAGATTTGGCTTATTCTTGGTGTTTTAGCATGTTCCAAGCTTCTAAAAATTCACCAGGGCTCTGGCAATAACAGTTCTATAATGACCTGTAATTTTGTATTGTTTTGTTATCACTTCTCACTTGGATCATGTTGCAATTAATAGAAATTTAGAACATCTTGAGGGTGACTAGTGGTTGTAATTTTCTTGCGAAGGGAAGTTCAGCCATTCCTTCAATATAGTCCTCCCTCTCCTGTGTGAGTATTATTATTGGTTCTGTATTGCTTCTGGAGATCTTGGCTAGTAGTTGGGGAAGGATAAATAGGAGGCTGCTATTTTGCATTATAAGGTTTTCAGGAAAAATGAAATGATGCTACATATATGAAAATACGTTTTTGCTACAGCTATGAAAGTATAGCAAATATTCTCACAGGATTGATAAGAGCACTGTATGGGATAATTCATATAAAATTATTAAAATATTTGTGGCATGGAATAAGTGCTAAATAAATAGCCAAATTTGGGACTATCTTGGTGCAAGCTCTGTGTACATTCTTATGTAAGCTTGTATAAAAGCACTGTGAGATATGAGATTAGGAGGGACTTGACAGCAGGAGTTTCACATGCATAAGCACTTTCTTTTTTTTTTTTCGCTTTTTTTTTAAATTTATTTATTATTATTATTATACTTTAAGTTCTAGGGTACATGTGCATAACGTGCAGGTTTGTTACATATGTATACTTGTGCCATGTTGGTGTGCTGCAGCCATCAACTCGTCAGCACCCATCAACTCGTCATTTACATCAGGTATAACTACCAATGCAATCCCTCCCCCCTCCCCCCTCCCCATGATAGGCCCCGGTGTGTGATGTTCCCCTTCCTGAGTCCAAGTGATCTCATTGTTCAGTTCCCACCTATGAGTGAGAACATGCGGTGTTTGGTTTTCTGTTCTTGTGATAGTTTGCTAAGAATGATGGTTTCCTGCTGCATCCATGTCCCTACAAAGGACACAAACTCATCCTTTCTTATGGCTGCATAGTATTCCATGGTGTATATGTGCCACATTTTCTTAATCCAGTCTGTCACTGATGGACAGCTGGGTTGATTCCAAGTCTTTGCTATTGTGAATAGTGCCGCAATAAACATACGTGTGCATGTGTCTTTATAGCAGCATGATTTATAATCCTTTGGGTATATACCCAGTAATGGGATGGCTGGGTCATAAGGTACATCTAGTTCTAGATCGTTGAGGAATCGCCATACTGTTTTCCATAATGGTTGAACTAGTTTACAATCCCACCAACAGTGTAAAAATGTTCCTATTTCTCCACATCCTCTCCAGCACCTGTTGTTTCCTGACTTTTGAATGATCGCCATTCTAACTGGTGTGAGATGGTATCTCATTGTGGTTTTCATTTGCATTTCTCTGATGGCCAGTGATGATGAGTATTTTTTCATGTGTCTGTTGGCTGTATGAATGTCTTCTTTTGAGAAA
>NW_020259131.1:0-5388 GCF_003255815.1 Theropithecus gelada | reverse complement strand
AGCCCTCTATGGGCTTCCAGATATCACTTTGCGAATTCGACAAGAACTGCCTTAGCGAAAGGCTACTTGAGATGAAAGCTGTAACTCTGTGAGATGACTTCACAGAAGCCGAAGAAGTTTCTCAGAAAGCTTCATTCTCTTTGTTATCGGAGGATATTTCCTTTGGCCCTATAGTCTTCATAGGGATTCGAAATATCTGTTCTCAGATTTCACAGAAATAAGGATAGCAAAGAGATCCACGAAATACAGATGTACTACTGTGAGATGAATTAACAGAACACTAAGCAGTTTCTCAGAAAGCTTCTTTCCAGATTTCATCGGAGGATATTTCCTTTTTCAGCATAGCCCTCTATGGGCTTCCAAATATCACTTTGCCAATTCCAGAAGAACTGTCTTAGCGAAAGGCTTCTTGAGGGGAAAGCTGTAACTCTGTGAGATGAGTTCACAGAACACAAAGAAGTTTCTCAGAAAGCTTCTTTCTCTTTGTTATCGGAGGATATTTCCTTTGGCCCTATAGTCTTCAAAGGGATAAGAAATATCTGTTCTCAGATTCCACAGAAATAAGGCTAGCAAAGAGATCCACGAAATACAAATGTAACTCTGTGAGGTGAATTAAGAGAACACTAAGCAGTTTCTCAGAAAGCTTCTTTCCAGATTTCATCTGAGGATATTTCCTTTTTCACCATAGCCCTCTATGGGCTTCCAGATATAACTTTGCGAATTCCACAAAAACTCTCTTAGCTAAAGTCTTCTTGAGGGGAAAGCTGTAACTTGTGAGATGATTTCACAGAACCCGAAGAAGTTTCTCAGAATGCTTCTTTCTCTTTGTTATCGGAGGATATATCCTTTGGTCCTATAGTCTTCATAGGGATCCGAAATATCTGTTCTCAGTTTCCACAAAAATAAGGCTAGCAAAGAGATCCACGAAATACAGATGTAATTCTGTGAGATGAATTCACAGAACACTAAGCAGTTTCTCAGAAAGCTTCTTTCCAGGTTTCATCGGAGGATATTTCCTTTTTCACCATAGCCCTCTATGGGCTTCCAAATATCACTTTGCCAATTCCACAAGAACTGTCTTAGCGAAAGGCTTCTTGAGGGGAAGCTGTAACTCTCTGAGAAGATTTCACAGAAAACAAAGAAGTTTCTCAGAAAGCTTCTTTCTCTTTGTTATTGGAACATATTTCCTTTGGCCCTATAGTCTTCATAGGGATTCGAAATATCTGTTCTCACATTCCACAGAAGTAAGGCTAGCAAAGAGATCCACTAAATACAGATGTATCTCTGTGAGATGAATTACCAGAACACTAAGCACTTTCTCAGAAAGCTTCTTTCCAGATTTCATCTGAGGATATTTCGTTTTTCACCATAACCCTCTATTGGCTTCCAGATATCACCTTGTGAATTCCACAAGAACTGTCTTAGCGATAGGCTTCTTGAGGGGAAAACTGTAACTCTGTGAGATGATTTCACAGAACACAAAGAAGTTTCTCAGAAAGCATCTTTCTCTTTGTTATCGGAGTTTATTTCCTTTAGCCCTGTAGTCTTCATAGGGATTCGAAATATCTGTTCTTAGATTCCACAGAAATAAGGCTAGCAAAGAGATCCACGAAATACAGATGTAACTCTGTGAGATGAATTAACAGAACACTAAGCAGTTTCTCAGAAATCTTCTTTCCGGATTTCATCGTAGGATATTTCTTTTTCCACCGTAGCCCTCTATGGGCTTCCAAATATCACTTTGCCAGTTCCACAAGAACTGTCTTAGCGAAAGGCTTCTCGAGGGGAATGCTGTAACTCTGTGAGAAGATTTCACAGAACCCAAAGAAGTTTCTCAGAAAGTTTCTTTCTTTCGTTATCGGAGGATATTTCCTTTGGCCCTATAGTCTTCAAAGGGATAAGAAATATCTGTTCTCAGATTCCACAGAAATAAGGCTAGCAAAGAGATCCACGAAATACGGATGTAACTCTGTGAGATGAATTAACAGAACACTAAGCAGTTTCTCAGAAAGTTTCTTTCCAGATTTCATCGGAGGATATTTCCTTTTTCACCATAGCCCTCTATGGGCTCCCAAATATCACTTTGCCAATTCCACAAGAACTGTCTGAGCGAAAGGCTTCTTGAGGGGAAAGCTGTAACTCTGTGAGATGATTTCACAGAACCCAAAGAAGTTTCTCAGAAAACTTCTTTCTCTTTGTTATCGGAGGATATTTCCTTTGGCCCTATAGTCTTCAAAGGGATCGGAAATATTTGTTCTCATATTCCACAGACATAAGGCTAGCTAACAGATCCACGAAATACAGATGTAACTCTGTGAGATGAATTAACGGAACACTAAGCAGTTTCTCAGAAAGCCTCTTTCCAGGTTTCATGGGAGGATATTTCCTTTTTCACCATAGCCCTCTATGGGATTCCAAATATCACTTTGCCAATTGGACAAGAACTGTCTTAGCGAAAGGCTTCTTGAGGGGAAAGCTGTAACTCTGTGAGTTGATTTCAGAGAACAGAAAGAAGTTTCCCAGACATCTTCTTTCTCTTTGTTATCGAACGATATTTCCTTTGGCCCTATAGTCTTCATAGGGATTCGAAATGTCTGTTGTCAGATTCCAGGGAAATAACGCTAGCAAAGAGATCCACGAAATACAGATGTAATTCTGTGAGATAAATTAACAGAACACTAAGCAGTTTCTCAGAAAGCTTCTTTCCAGATTTCATCGGAGGTTATTTCCTTTTTCACCATAGTCCTCTATGGGATTCCAAATATCAATTTGCCAATTACACAGGAACTGTGTTAGCGAAAGGCTTCTTGAGGGGAAAGCTGTAACTCTGTCAGATGATTTCACAGAACACAAAGAAGTTTCTCAGAAAGCTTCTTTCCAGATTTTATCTGAGGATATTTCCTTTTTCACCATAGCCCTGTATGGGCTTCCAAATACCAATTTCCCAATTCCACAAGAACTGTCTTAGCTAGAGGCTTCTTGAGGTGAAAGATGTAACTCTGTGAGATGATTTCACAGAACACAAAGAAGTTCCTCAGAAAGCTTCTTTCTCTTTGTTATCGAAGGATATTTCTTTTGACCCTATAGTCTTCAAAGGGATCCGAAATATCTGTTCTCAGATTCCACAGAAAGAAGGCTAGCAAAGAGATCCACGAAATACAGATGTAACTCTGTGAGATGAATTAACAGAACTCTAAGCAGTTTCTAAGAAAGCTTCTTTCCAGATTTCATCTCAGGATATTTCCTTTTTCACCATAGCCCTCTATGGGCTTCCAAATATCACTTTGCCAATTCCACAAGAACTGTCTTAGCGAACGGCTTCTTGAGGGGAAAGCTGTAACTCTGTGAGATGATTTCACAGAACACAAAGAAGTATCTCAGAAAGCTCCATTGTCTTTGTTATCCTAGGATATTTCCTTTGGCCCTATAGTCTTCAAAGTTATCCGAAATATCCGTTGTCAGATTCCACAGAAAGAAGTCTAGCAAAGAGTTCAACGAAATACAGATGAAACTCTGTGAGATGAATTAACAGAACACTAAGCAGATTCTCAGAAAGCTATTTTCCAGATTTCATCTTAGGATTTTTCCTTTTTCACCATAGCCCTCTATGGGCTTCCAAATATCACTTTGCCAATTCCACAAGAACTGTCTTAGCGAAAGGCTTCTTGAGGGGAATGCTCTAAATCTGTGAGACGATTTCACAGAACACAAGGAAGTTTCTCAGAAAGCTTCTTTCTCTTTGTTATCGGAGGATATTTCCTTTGGCCCTATAGTCTTCAAAGGGATCCGAAATATCTGTTCTCATATTCCACAGAAAGAAGGCTAGCCAAGAGATCCACGAAATACAGATGTAACTCTGTGAATAGAAGTCAGACATCACAGAGCAGTTTCTCAGAAATCTTCCTTCCAGATTTCATCTGAGGATATTTCCTTTTTCACCGTAGCCTTCTATGGGCTTCCAAATATCACTTTGCCAATTCCAGAAGAACTGTCTTAGCTAAAGGCTTCTTGATGGGAATGCTGTAACTCTGTGAGATGATTTCACAGAACACACAGAAGTTTCTCAGAAACCTTCTTTCACTTTGTTATCGGAGGATATTTCCTTTGGCCCTAAAGTCTTGAAAGTGATCCGAAATATCTGTTCTCAGATTCCACAGAAAGAAGGCTAGCAAAGTGATCCACGAACTACAGATGTAACTTTGTGAGATGAATTAAGAGAGCACTAAGCAGTGTCTCAGAAAGCTTCTTTCCGGATTTCATCTGAGGATATTTCCTTTTTCACAATAGCCCTCTATGGGCTTCCAAATATCACTTTGCCAATTCCACAAGAACTGTCTTAGCGAAAGGCTTCTTGAGGGGATACCTGTAACTCTGTGAGATGATTTCACAGAACACAAAGAAGTTTCTCAGAAAGCTTCTTTCTCTTTGTTATCGGAGGACATTTCCTTTGGCCCTATAGTCTTCAAAGTGATCCGAAATATCTGTTCTCAGATTCCACAGAAAGAAGGCTAGTAAAGAGTTTCAGGAAATACAGATGTAACTCTGTGAGATGAATTAACAGAACACTAAGCAGTTTCTCAGAAAGCTTCTTTCCAGATTTCATCTGAGGANCACTTTGCCAATTCCACAAGAACTGTCTTAGCGAAAGGCTTCTTGAGGGGATACCTGTAACTCTGTGAGATGATTTCACAGAACACAAAGAAGTTTCTCAGAAAGCTTCTTTCTCTTTGTTATCGGAGGACATTTCCTTTGGCCCTATAGTCTTCAATGTGATCCGAAATATCTGTTCTCAGATTCCACAGAAAGAAGGCTAGTAAAGAGTTTCAGGAAATACAGATGTAACTCTGTGAGATGAATTAACAGAACACTAAGCAGTTTCTCAGAAAGCTTCTTTCCAGATTTCATCTGAGGATATTTCCTTTTTCACCATAGCCCTCTATGGGCTTCCAAATATCACTTTGCCAATTCCACAAGAACTGTCTCAGTGAAAGGCTTCTTGAGAGGAAAACTGTAACGCTGTGAGATGATTTCACAGAAGACAAAGAAGTTTCTCAGAAAGCTTCATTCTCTTTCTTATCGGAGGATATTTCCTTTGGCCCTATAGCGTTGAAAGGGATCCGAAATATCTGTTCTCAGACTCCACAGAAATGAGGCTAGCAAAGAGATCCAGGAAATACAGATGTAACTCTGTGAGATGAATTAAGAGAACCCTAAGGATTTTCTCAAAAAGCTTCTTTCCAGATTTCATCTGAGGATATTTCCTTTTTCACCATAGCCCTCTATGGGCTTCCAAATATCACTTTGCCAATACCACAAGAACTCTCTTAGCGAAAGGCTTCTTGAGGGGAAAGCTGTAACTCTGTGAGATGATTTCACAGAACACAAAGA
>NW_020259130.1:0-5389 GCF_003255815.1 Theropithecus gelada | reverse complement strand
GGCCTCCCAAAGTGCTGGGATTACAGGCGTGAGCCACCGCGCCCGGCAATAAAGACTGTTGAGCTACTCTGGCAGTACTCTTTTTAGAAAAGCACTTGCAGCAAAATTGTGCTTTCAATAAATGATATTAGGTTGTGCATTTTATCTTTGAACTCTCAAACTCTTTTTTTTTTTTTTTCAAAATAAGAAGTTTCTAGCAAATATGGAAAAGAGGAAATACCCAAATTGACATGTTTTAATGAGTTAAATATTATGCATCTTCTGTGCCAGGCATCGTACAGGGCACTGAAGCTCTTTCCCGCCCATTATTTTATTTGATCCTCCCAACAACCTGTGAGGTGGTAGTGGTAGCAATAGTACCCCTATTCTATAGATTAGGAAACTGGGACTTAGAAAGGCTTGTCTAAAACCATTGTGGAAATAAGTGGTGGAACTGGAACTTGAAGTCCACACCATTTTCAACATTCTTGCTGCCTGGGCTAGATATTGTATTTCTTACCAGGCTGGAGCAGTGGTGTCTTGGAGCTGGCTTGTATTGACACTCGTTCTAGAAAACTACTTCTACCCACTTCATCCTCACTCCATCTTTAGTAGCATTGCATTGGTAGTTTAAAATAAGCAAACTCCACAAATCAGGTTTATTTTATTTTATTGCATTGTATTGTATTGTATTGTATTGTATTGTATTGTATTGTATTGTATTGTATTGTANTATTGTATTGTATTGTATTGTATTGTATTGTATTGTATTGTATTGTATTGTATTGTATTGTATTTTTTTGAGACAGTCTCACTCTGTCACCCAGGCTGGAGTGCAGTGGCGTGATCTTAGCTCACTGCAGCCTCCATCTCCCAGGTTCAAGTGATTATCCTGCTTCAACCGCCCACCACCATGCCCAGCTAATTTTTTTCATTTTTATTTTTATTTTTGAGACAGAGTCTTACTCTGTCGCCTAAGCTGGAGTGCAGTGGCGTGATCTCGGCTCACGGCAACGTCCGTCCCCAGGGTTCAATCAATTCTCCTGCCTCAGCCTCCTGAGTAGCTGCGATTACAGACATGCACCACCACACCCAGCTAATTTTTTGTATTTTTTTGTAAAGATGGGGTTTCACCACATTTGCCTGCCTGGTCTCCACCTTCCTGAGTTCAAGTGATCCGCCTGCCTCGGCCTCCCAAAGTTCTAGGTTTACAGATGTGAGCCACTGCGCGTGGCCTATTTATTGTTTTAATCTGGAGAGCCAGTTGTTAAACACTTACCAGCATGCAACTGGGCTGGACTCAGAAGGCACAGCATCCGCTTAAGTTCGTCTTCTTTGCATCTTTCTTATTTTGTTCAAGACTTGGCATTGTAAGAAGTGGCAATACTGGCTTGAATTACTATAGTTTCTCAGTTTCAGATTTTATGGAATAGCAAAACTTGAAGAAAATATTAGAGGGCCAACTTAAGGCTTTTTTTTTTTTTTTAGTTTATCAAATAAGGATATTTAAAATGTATTATCTTCACTCATCATCATTTCAAAATTGAAGGAGCATTTTAACACGAAAAAAGGATAGAAAGGAAATAATCTCAGAATTTAGAAGTTGATTATATTTCGTTTTGTTAAAAACTCACTCCAGCTGGGCGTGGTGGCTCACGCCTGTAATCCCAGCACTTTGGGAGGTCGAGGCAGGCAGATCACTTCAGACCAGGAGTTCAAGACCAGTCTGCGTAAGATGGCGAAACCTCATCTGCACTAAAAATACAAAAACTTTAGCTGGGCATGGTAGTGTGTGCCTGTAATCCCAGCTACTCAGGAGGCTGAGGTGGGAGGATCACCTGAGCACTGGAGGTCAAGGCTGCAGTGAACCATGATGGCACCACTGCACTTCAGCCTGGGTGACAGTGAGAGACAGATCCTGTCTCAAAACAACAAAACAAAACAAAACAAAAAAGTCTCACTCTATTGTCTATATTTTAATCATTTAACTGAAGACTAATGAAAATATTATCAAGGACAAATATCCCACAAAACAGGGATTTTTGTTTGTTCAGATGTATCTCAAGCACCTATATAACACAGTATCTAGCACTCAGTAAATATTTGATGAAAGAATGAAAGATTTGCAGGAATCTGGTGACCAAAGTTTGGCCACGAGTGGTGTAAGCTACCCAACTTGGCATCTTGGCTAGTCAGTCAGCTAACATATTTGAATTATTTAAGAAATATGAAAGAAAAAAAATGCACAAATCCTATCTTAGGTTGCGAAAATCTAGTTGGGAGTTATAGAAGATGGATGCCTAAACATGGCTTAATCTCAAGGACAACTATTATCAAAATAGTTGCTCTACTTTTAAGAGAACTATGTCGTGCCTTTATTCAAGATATTAGAAATGCCTTTGCTAGAAATTGGGAGAGTCTTTTCATGGTTCACTAATTTTCCCTAGGAATCCGCAGAACCAATGAGAATGAAAGCTTTTGAACGTACGATGATGAGGCAGAATTCTGAAGCTTCTATTTAACTGTATTGTCAGGGACATTGCAAACATCAATTATAACTGTACCAATGAGATGGTGTTGGTAGCAACGGTGTCCCTCTTCTATAGATGAGGAAACCGGAACTTAGAGAGGCTTAAGCAAGATCATTGTGGAAGGAAGTGGTGGAAGTGTGGGCATAGTGCCACAAACATTAAAAACAGGAAACATGAGCACAGAACAACTTTCCTTCAAATCATTTCTCTTTCTTACATCTACCTGGTAAGTCAGCCCAGCCCTTTGGTACAGGCACCTGTTACCAATGGCAGCAATAACAGAAGAAGCAGAGGAAGTGAAGATACCTAAGGTGGTGCTAAGGCTGAAGATGAATTATGGTTGCTTCGTTTTATTTGTAAAGTGCAAGTGCAGGCCAGTAATAGCCTTCTTTAACCAGTGTATTTTAAGTCCTATACATACAAGCAGTTTCCAACTTGTAAAAGGGTTGTGTTCTAAAACACATGTAAAGAGGCTGTTTAAAACCAAAAATAGAGGCTGGGAGCAGTGGCTCACGCCTGTAATCCCAGCACTTTGGGAGGCTGAGGCAAGCGGATCACCTGAGGTCAGGAGTTCAAGACCAGTCTGGCCAACATGGTGAAACTGAAAATACAAATATCAGCCGGGTGTGGTGGCACATGCGTGTAATCCCAGTTACTCAGGAGGCTGAGGCAAGAGAATCTCTTGCACCTGGGAGGCAGAGGTTGCAATGAGCCAAGATGGCGCCATTGCACTCTGGCCTGGGTGACAGAGACTCCATCTCAAAAACAAAAAACCAAAAATATACTCTCCTAAGAAAGAAGTATTATAAAGTGGTTATTTGTTTCTTAAACATGTCAATAAAATTAGTATGATTTAGTCTATAATGTAGCTGAAAAAGTATGTGTATGCAATAGAAAACTGTACTAGAAATATTGCTGTAAACATAATAGACTTGACCCAACTGGACTTGTTCCAGCAGCTCCTGAGACTGGGCTTCTATTGAATGAGCCTGAATTTCATTCCCTCTGATTAAACAGTGGTAGCCAACTCTCATGTAGCAGACACTGACTCTGGCCAGGCACTGTCCTAAGCACTTTACATATATTGACTCATGTCATCACCACAAAAATCCTGCGAGGTAGGCATTATTTTTCTCTATTTTACAAAAGCCCTAACCCTAGCCCAAGATCACCCTGCTATTAAATGGAAGAGGCAGGATCAGGATCCAGGCTGCCTGGCACCAGAGTTCATGCTCTTAACCACTATGTTATGTTGCCTTTCACTAAAATATAATTGACTTCTTTGATATCAACCTTTAATTCAATAGAGAGGAAAGGGAAAGTAATTCCTGAGGGTATTGGTATGACAGGCAATAATGCAATTCTATAGAGTAGATACTCAGAAATTTTTCTTTTATTGAATATAAGTAATAAACTATTATTGCTTTGAGTGATGGGGGTCTTACAAATTCATTTTTGTACTTTTATGATAGCTAGAGTAAAAAGGTATTCAGTAGAAAGACGCATGGTATCCAGAAGCAGGTATGAAAAAAATAAAATAAAGATGCAGATGGAATTTTCTACTGAGGCTAGGAAGATGCTAGCCTTTCCCTGGTTGTTTAAATATTCCATCTTTACACTTACAAGCTGCAATACCATGTAAGGTTTCAATCTGTCCCAGTAAGTCCTTGCTACTTTGTTAAGTCTCTGAGGGCTTCAAGCAGATACTTTTGATGTATTTTCCAGCTTTTCTATTTGCCCTCAGTGGGAAGGCTGGTCTGAATTATGTAGTTCACTATGCTGGAAGGTCAAGTCCCTGAGTCCTTGATTGACGATTTTACCATCCTCCATAACCTCTGAAACAGCACCATCCAACAGAAATGCAGTGTAAGGCACACAGTAAATCTAAGTTCTCTAGTGGCCGTATTTAAAAAGTAAAACACGGGCCGGGTGCGGTGGCTCACGCCTGTAATACCAGTACTTTGAGAGGCCAAGGCTGGTGGATCACCTGAGGTCAGGAGTTCGAGACCAGCCTGGCCAAAATTGTGAAACCCTGTCTCTACTAAAAATACAAAAATTAGCCGGGCATGGTGGTGGGCACCTGTAATCCCAGCTACTCAGGAGGGTGAGGCATGAGAATCATTTGAACCCAGTAGGCAGAGGTTACAGTGAGTCGAGATCACGCCACTGCACTCTAGCCTGGGCAACAGAGCAAGATTCCATCTGAAAAAAAAAATGTAAAACAAAACATGCACTTTGGGAGGCCGAGGTGGGTGGATCACGAGGTCAGGAGATTGAGACCATCCTGGCTAACACGGTGAAACCCTGTCTCTACTGAAAAATACAAAAAATTAGCCAGGCGTGGTGGCAGGTGCCTGTAGTCCCAGCTACTCGGGAGGCTGAGGCAGGAGAATGGCGTGAACCCGGGAGGCAGAGCTTGCAGTGAGCCGAGATCGCGCCACTGCACTCCAGCCTGGGTAACAGCGAGACTCAATCTCAAAACAAAATAAAACAAAACAAAAAAGCGAGGTAACATTGATTTTAAACCACATTTTAGGCCGGGCGCAGTGGCTCACGCCTGTAATCCCAGCACTTTGGGAGGCTGAGGCAGGCAGATCACGAGGTCCGGAGTTTGAGACCAGCCTGGCCAATATGGTGAAACCCTGTCTCCACTAAAAAACAAATATACACACACACACACACACACACACACAGACATATATATACACACACACATATATACACATATATATATATTTCCACACTTGATTAATAAGTCGTGTTTTTTTGAAGATCTCTCTGCAAGAGCAAATGCAGGTAAGGAAGAAAATCTGAAGCTAAAATCAGAAAACCAATTTGTTGGACAACATAGAAAATCTCATATCAGCTTCTAGTGTTTT
>NW_020259129.1:0-5391 GCF_003255815.1 Theropithecus gelada | reverse complement strand
CCTGAAATTTTTTTATTACTCAAATGAGTCTCCCTGAAAACTCGTGGATCAGGGTTTTTAAGGATAATTTGATGGGTAGGGGTCAGTGAGTCGGGAGTGCTGGTTGGTTGGGTAGGAGATGAAATCATAGAGATCTGAAGCTGTCATTTTGCACTGAGTCAGTTCCTGGGTGGGGTCACAAGACCAGATGAGCCAGTTTATGGATCTGGGTTGGTGTCAGGTGAGCCATCAAGTTCAGGGTCTGCAAAATATCTCAAGCACTGAGCTTAGGTTTTATAATAGTAATGTTATCCCCAAGAACAATTTGGGAAGGGTGAGAATCTTGTAGCCTCCAGCTACGTGACTCCTAAACTACTATCTCTCACCTTGTGCCTAATTTGTTAGTCTTACAAAGGCAGTCTAGTCCCCAAGCAGCAAGGGGGTTTGTTTTGGGAAAGGGCTGTTAATGTCTATGATTCAAACTATAAACTAAGTTCCTCCCAAAATTAGTTCAGCCTATGCCCAGGAATGAACAAGGGCAGTTTAGAGGTTAAAAGCAAGATGGAGTTGATTAGGTCAGATCTCTTTCACTGTAATACTTTTCTCAGTTATAATTGTGCAATGGCAGTTTCAGGTTCTGGATCAGGACCCCTTTCTGGTAACACAGGGATGGTTATGAATGCATCCAGACATCCAAAAAGTTACCTCTGAGAGCCAGAGATTTCCTTTCCCTATAGGTTCTTCCCTTGCATGTCAACCGAAGGATTCACTGGGGACCTAGAATTGTGCAGGGCAGTCTAGGAAGAGAGAGACAGGAGAGAGAAGAGGTGAAGTAGTTTTGAAGAAGAGAAAGAAGGTCCCATGCAGCCGCAGTTTTTTTTCTGACAAACTTTTCATGCTGGGAAATAGGATCCTGGTTTATTTGTGGGAGGGTGAGAAAAAAATGCCCTTTTAGGGTAGAGTCTGTGGAGCCCTAATTGGGGAAAAGGAGTCAGCCTGAAAGGACCAGGAGAAAGCAAAGAGATAAAGCAAATAAGCTATAAATCTGTCTTTCNAGGATCCTGGTTTATTTGTGGGAGGGTGAGAAAAAAATGCCCTTTTAGGGTAGAGTCTGTGGAGCCCTAATTGGGGAAAAGGAGTCAGCCTGAAAGGACCAGGAGAAAGCAAAGAGATAAAGCAAATAAGCTATAAATCTGTCTTTCTTCATGGTCCAGGACATATGAACAAAATAGAGGAAGCAGATAAGCTGTAGTTCTCTTTTTCTTTATGGCCAAGGACATATCGCCTTTCTGTGGAAAGAACGTAAATAACTCTCAAACTTTCTGCTTTCATTTATCATCAAATGCCTCAGCTAACAGAAGAATGCAAGTTAGCTCCCTGCTACCTTGGCCTGCCAAAGTGTGGTGATTATAGGCATGAGCCACTGCATCCAACCAAATCTCCTTTTCTCATAAGGAAGTCAGTCAGTAGGATCACAGCACACTCTAACAAGCTTATTTTAACCTAATCACCTCTTTAAATGCCCTATATTTAAATACAGTCATATTCTGAGGTAGTGGGTGTTAGGACTTCAAGATATGGTTTTCTGCGGACATGATTCTGCTCATAACACTCTGTGCTCTGGACTCCCAAAATTTATGTGCTTCTTACATGCAAGGTCTCTCCACCCTCATCCCAATGAAAATCTTTTTTTTTTTTTTTTTTTTTTTGAGACAGGGTCTCTCTCTGTCACACAGGCTGCAGTGCAGTGGCGTGATCATGGCTCACTGCAGCCTCGACCTCCTGTGCTCAAGTGATCCTCCTTCCTTACCCTCCTAAGTTGCTGGGCCCACACGTGCAGGCCACCATGTCTAGATAATTTAATTTTTTGTAGAGATAGGGTCTGGCTATATTGCCCAGGATTATCTCAAATCCCTGGCCTCAAGTAATTCTGACACCTCAGCTTCCCGAGTAGCTGGGACTACAAGAGTGCATTACCAAGCCTGGCTAATTTTTGTATTTCTTGTAGAGATGAGGGTCTCACTATGCTGCCCAGGCTGGTTTTGAACTCTTGAGCTCAAGTGATCTTCCCACCTGGGCCTCCAAAACTGCTGGGATTACAGGCCTGAGCCAGTGCACCTGGTCCATCTCAAAAGACTTAATCTATTTCAGTATCAACTCTCAAAAGTCTTTATCCATTCCTATATCAGCTCTTAGGCCAGAATACCCCTTAAATATTATCTGAACCACACATGGGTGAGGATCAAGGTGTGATTCATTGTGAGGCAAAATTTCTGCCCAGTTGTGAATCTATGAGGCCAGAGAAGTTATCTGCTTCCAAAATACAATGGTGATAAAGGCATAGGATACATCCCCCAACCCGGGTAACCATCCTTCTAATCCGTCGCTGTGAATTTGACGTTTGTACTTTGCACGTGTAAAAGCACATGCAGTATTTGTCTTTCTGTGTCTAGCATATTTCGCTTGGCATAATGTCTCCCGGGTTCCTGGATCCAGCCAGGGCTCCACATCAAATCCCCAGCGAGATCCTAGTTCCCTGACTACTGAGTAGCTTCAGCGTCACTGGCAAGAGTGGATGGAGTCCACCGAGATTGTAAAAATCGGTTTTGACTTAAATCACTTCAACTTGTTAAGAAGAAATCATCTTAGTTTCCAATATAAGTGGACCACAACTTTAAGCTTTAAACTTAAATTCTGAAACATTAACTTAAAATAGGCAGGAAGCAACGCTGCTTCACAGGACAAGAAGTAGGCAGAAAACCAGACATGCTGCCTGTGAAGCAGAGTAAATAACAGGCTCTATCTCGGTCCCACTTACCCCATGAAACCCCACCCCATCCTCCGCCGCGGCTCCGTCACGCCCCACCTAGCCACGCCCACTGCCGCCACCTCCTGGCTCCACCTTCTCATGGTCCCTCCCCGAGTTAGGGCCCTCTTTCCGACCCGCCCCTTGCCAACAGAGGCTTGCCCAGGCTCGGTCCCCTGGCCTCCCAGTTTTTTCTCTCCGCTAGCAGTTTCCGTCACTCCCGGAAGTAGATTGCGCCAGGGAAAGGCCTTATCGCGGTGTGTGTTTCCGTCTACGTGGATTAAACATTGCTTCGCTCCGTCTTCCTGGATTAAACGTGCACTTCGCAGTCCTCACTTCTTCATACCAGTGATCTGGCGATCGCTACGGACCTTAAAATATCCATAGCCCCTTCGCCCCTGCAACAGCCACTTCTCCCCACGTAAGTCCGAGAATTGCTTCCCTTTCGGTTTCAAATCTCTCTCAGGCTGTTCCTTGCTCCCTGCCTTTATGCCAGGTAGATAACCATGTAGATAACCCCATTCAGGTCGTGTTCCTGCTTAAAACCCTTATTGACCTCTGCTTCGGCCTCGGGCCAAGTCAAGTGCTCCCTCGCAAGGTGGATTCCCACCAGTCGAGACCCCCGAGCTTTGTCGTTGTCGGCCCCTGGAGGGGAGCGCCCGCTGCCCAGCTCCTGAAGGAGGCGCTTCTCCTCCCAGGTCCTGGGATTCTGCAGACCCTCTGTCCGGAGACACCGTCCCCCGCGCCACCTAGTGTGCTCCTCACGCCGGGTCCTTCCGCTCTCCAGGCTTCCCCTTCACAGCCACTGCTTTTCCTGACTCCGCGTTGCGGGAGGTCATCGAGTCTGTCTTGTGACACCCACTGTTGTTCCCTCCCAAATTTTTACTCCACTGGAAAATGTGCTCTTCCGGGAGGTGGGCATCTTATTCCTCCCCTTTCCTCCTGAATGTTGGGTGAGAGGGATCAGGAGAGGAAAAGAGGGGGAGTGACGGGACAGAAAGAAAAATTGGGGAGAAAAGAATGCGTATACGGCATAAAGGATGATAATTTAGGGACCTGCAAAGAGAGCAAGAGTGAAAGAGGACGCATGGAGAAAGTAGCACGGGGAGAAAAGCACATAAAGAAATTAGGGAAAAGGGAGACCTTCAGGGAGATGAAGGGCAGCAAAATAGAGAGGGACGGCAAAGGAGGAGACACTGCAGCCAGACTGGGGGCGGAGAAGGGGGCGGGGGCTGGAAAAGGTAAGAGAGTTGGAGCCGGGGCTGACAGAGCCACGTGGTGCTGGGACTGAAGGAGAGGGGAGTGGGTAACAAAGGAAGAGTAGACGGAGAACCACATCAGCGAGGAAGCCTAGGAAGTTGGGGGTGCTAGAGAGTGGGAACAAAGGAGATGTAACAGGGAAGAGGGAATTTAACAGGGAAGAGGGATTTTAACAGGGAGAGCAGACAGGGAGCTCAGATGGGGGGAAAGAGGCTGGGTGTAGCAGGACGAGCTGCTGACAAAACCTCTCAGACACCGAGTGGTAGAAGGAAGGGCTTTATTCAGCTGGGAGCATGGGCAAGCTACTGCCTTAAAATCCGAGCTCCCCGAGTGCACAATTTCTGTCCCTTTTAAGGGCTCAGAACACTAAAGATTTCATATGAAAGCGTCGTGATTGAGCAATCTAGGGGATAGTGACAGGGGTTTCGTGCACTGGTAGTCAGAAACAGAACAGGGCAGGGAGTTTCACAGTGTTCTTCTATACAGTGTCAGGAGTCTATGAATCACATCAGTTTCTAAGTTATGAGTTGATTTTTAACTACTGGGTTTAGGCCAGGCAGGCCCAGGCCTGGTTTTGGGCCTGGCGTGGGGCTGCCTGTCTTTGGTTTTACTTCCTTGTTTTTTTCTTAAAACAGGTACTGAGTATAAAACAATGTAAAACAATGTGAGAGGGTCTTTTTTTTCCCCATTTGGGGACCATGGGAAAGTTTGGGGAGAAAGAGCAACAAGAGGTGAAATAAGTTTCGAAGCACTGGGCAGAACAGACATAAAAGAGGGAATAAAGAAAGGGGAGAACAATAGAAAAGGGGAAAAAAGACACCTGCAGCATGAGAGAGGGAAACACATAGCAGTGAAGAGAGTGGGAGAGGACCCCATCCTGATGAGCCACGAGTTGCTTGGATATGGATGGTTGTTTTAATATATTGATTTGTGACTTTATATTCTAATTTAAAATTTGTTTCTTTAAATTGTACTCATGAGGATGAAAATTACCACTCTTTTCTATAAGGCTTGTGCATTTTGTATTTATTTGTATCAAAAGATTTTTTTTTTTTTTTTTTTTGAGACGGAGTCTCGCTCTGTAGCCCAGGCTGGAGTGCAGTGGCCCGATCTCAGCTCACTGCAAGCTCCGCCTCCCGGGTTCACGCCATTCTCCGGCCTCAGCCTCCCGAGTAGCTGGGACTACAGGCGCCCGCCACCTCGCCCAGCTATTTTTTGTATTTCTTAGTAGAGACGGGGTTTCACCGTGTTAGCCAGGATGGTCTCGATCTCCTGACCTCGTGATCCGCCCATCTCGGCCTCCCAAAGTGCTGGGATTACAGGCTTGAGCCACCGCGCCCGGCCTG
>NW_020259128.1:0-5391 GCF_003255815.1 Theropithecus gelada | reverse complement strand
ACTCTGTCATCTAGGCTGGAAGTGCAGTGGCATGATCACATGTCACTGCAGCCTCGACATCTCCAGGCTCAGGTGATCCTCCTGCCTCAGCCTCCCAAGTAGCGGGGACTACAGGTTAGAGCCACCACGCCTGGCTAATTTTTGTATTTTTTTTTTAGAGATGGGGTTTTGATGTGTTGTTCAGGCTGGTCTCAAACTCCTGGACTCAAGCGATCTGCCCATCTTGGTCTCACAAAGTGCTGAAATGACAGGCATGCACTACTGCCCCTGGCATGTTTCCATTTTTTTATTTGGCTGATTCATTGAGACACATAATTATCAAGTCAAATCTCACTATTTCCTTAGCATTTCTCTTCAGTTTAGCTTAGAAAAATCTATTCCTAAGTTAATGTTTTAAAATATATACAATTAGTCAGGTGTGGTGGCATGCACCTGTAATCCCAGCTACTTGGGAGGTTGAGGCAGGAGAGTCATTTGAACCCGGGAGACAGAGGTTGCAGTGAGTCGAGACCGTGCCACTGCACTCAATCCTGGGCAACGAGTGAGATGCCATCTCAATAAACAAAAGCAAAAAACCAAAACAAAACCCAAGATTTTCTCCAGATCATTTTTAGATTTAATTATTCAGTCTGTTTTGACTATATGTCAAAACAGAATTCAGTAAATATAACTTCACTCCTACACACTATTAGTCAATGTACCTTACACAATTTATTGAATAAATCAGTTAATTCCCAACAGCATCAAAAGTAACATTTCCTATTGTAAATTAATGTAGGCATTATGGAAAATAATACGGAGATTCATCAGAGAAACAGAATAGAACTACTGTATGTTCCAGCAATCCTACCTGTGGGTATATAGCTAAAGGAATTGAAATCAGCATACAGAAGAGATAACTGCACTACCATATTCACTGCAGCATTCTTCATAATAGCTAAGGTATGGAAGCAACCTAGGAGGCCAGCATTGGGTGAATGGATAAAGAAAATGTGATATATACACACACACACACACATATATATGAATACTATTCACTCTTTTATTTTTATTTTGATACATAGTTTCGCTCTTGTTGCCCACGCTGGAGTGCAAAGGCACAATCTCAGCTCACCACAACCTCCATCTCCCTGGTTCGAGATTCTCCTACCTCAGTCTCCTGAGTAGCTGGGATTACAGACATGCATCACCACACCCGGCTAATTTTGTATTTTTAGTAGAGATGGGGTTTCTCCATGTTGGTCAGGCTGGTCTCCACCTCCCGACCTCAGGTGATCCTCTCACCTCAGCCTCCCTAAGTGCTAGGATTACAGGCCTGAGCCACTGTGCCTGATCTTACGATTTACTTTTTTTTCTTTTTTTTTTTTTCCTTTGAGATAGAATTTCCCTCTTGTTGCCCAGGCTGCAATGGTGTTATCTCCATCACTGCAACCTCCGCCTCCCAGGTTCAAACGATTCTCCTGCCTCAGCCTCCCAAGTAGCTGGGATTACAGGTGCCCGCCACCACGCCCAGCTAATTTTTGTATTTTTAGTAGAGAGGGGCCTTTACAATATTGCCCGAGCTGGTCTCGAACTCCTCCTGAGCTTGAGTGATCCACTTGTCTCAGCCTCTGAAAGTGCTGGGATTACAGGCGTGAGCCACAGCATCCAGCCAAAAACACAGAGAGGTGTATTAATAGTCTGAAGCATTGCAAAATACTGCTGAGAATACAGTTCACTAATATCATCATAGAGTACAAAATACATTCTGGTATTATTAAAAATATCATAGCTCTAACACATACACAGAACACTCATTCTATTAGAAATTAAATTATAGCAATATTATTGACAACCACTTTTATAGCTGTCATTGTAAACTCAAAGACAAGAAATAATGCATCATCAGAAAACATAAAACAAGTACTTAGCCTTATTGTTGAGAAGCCTATCGTTGTCTTTTACTGAATGACACCTCAGTTCTTGGGATAAAGTTTGAAACAGCAACTGGAAGGACAGCTTTAACTTGAAAATGGTTGTATTTTTAGAGTTGTCGTGTTATAAAAGCTATTCTCACATAGCCAAGCTGTTGGACAGAGACCAGGTTTCATGAAAGATTTTCATCAAGTGTTTCACATTTTCCTCACTGCAACCCCAAACAATGGCAAATGCTTCATAAGCCCCTGTAAATGCTGATTCAGCTGATAAATTAATAAAATTCTCTTTCTTTAGGCCAGGTGTGGTGGCTCACACCTGTAATCCCAGCACTTTGGGAGGCCGAGGCAAGCGGATCATGAGGTCAGGAGGTCGAGACCATCCTGGCTAACACGGTGAAATCCCGTCTACTAAAAATACAAAAAATTAGCCAGGCATGGTGGCACGCACCTGTAATCCCAGATACTTTGGAGGCTGAGACAGGAGAATTGCCTGAACCAGGGAGGAGAGGTTGCAGTGAGCCAAGATTGCACAACTGCACTGCAGCCTGGGTGACACAGCAAGACTGCATCTCAAATAAGTAAAATAAAAATAAAAAATTAAATTTTACTTTTTTAAAGTCCTAAGCCAGAAAATATTTAAAATTGTTAATAGGAATGAATGGACATGGATGGACCACCCAAAGATTCTCCTATTCCAGGGTCATCTTCAAAAAGAAAATATCAATTTCATTGGGTTTCTTGCTTACCCAGGTCAAGAGTTACCAATACCAAGACAGCCAACTGCACAGAGATTGAACCTAGATAAGCAGGAGGTGGTATGTAAGTTACAGATACTAGAGGAAATTGAGAGAGGGAGCAGAAAAGTGATTCATCTGTATCAGGTGTGGTCTGCAAGTTGTAAGATGTAGAATGTAGCTGGTGGATAGAGTAACAGAATTAGAAAAATTTAATGTTCATTCAAGTTTATTTTATGAACTAACCAAAAAGTCACACATGGATATTGACAGGAGGTGGAAAGATCAGAGCAGAAATAGCACCTTTGGCACATAGTTACTGGGATTGAGGGAGAATTCATTTTAGCTTTAATTTTAAAATAGATTTAATTACGTTTATTTTAATTATTGTAAAGCTTTTAATTTTAAAAAAGGTTTTAATTTTTATTGTGGCAAAATATACGTAACATAAAATTTGTCATTTTAACCATTTTTAAGTGCATAGTTCAATGTCACTAAATACAGTCACCTGATTGTACAACCATCACCACCATCCATCATCTCTAGAGCTTTTTCCTTTTTAATTTCTGAAACTGAAACTCTGTACCCATTAAACAAATCCCATCATTACTCTCTCCTCCAAGTACCTGGGAACCATCATTCTACTTTTGGTTTCTATGAATATGACACTCTAGATACCTCATTTAAGTGGAGTCATGCAGTATTAGTTTTTTGTATCTAATTTCTTTCACTTAGCATTATGTCAAGGTTCATCCACGTTGTAGCATACATCAGAATGTCCCTTTTTAAGGCTAAGTAATACCCCACTGTATGTCTGTACCACATTTTGTTTATCCGTTTCTCTGTCAATGACTGCTTCCACCTTTTGGCTATCATGAATAATGTTGCTATGCACATGAATTTGCAAATATCTGTTGAAGTCCCTGCTTTCAAGTCTTGTGGGTTTAAACCAAAAAGTTGACTTGCTGACTCCTATGGTAAATCTAGGTTCCATTTCTATTTATTTATTTTTGAGATGGAGTCTCTCTCTGTTGCCCAGGCTAGAGTGAAGTGGCATGATCTCAGCTCACTGTGACCTCCACCTCCCAGGTTCAAGCGATTCTGCTACCTCAGCCTCCTGAGTAGCTAGGATTAAAGGCACACACCTCAATCCCTGGCTAATTTTTGTATTTTTAGTAAAGACGGGATTTCACTTTGTTGGTAAGCCTGGTCTCGAACTCCTGACCTTGTGATCTCCGCACCTCAGCCTCCCAAAGTGCTGGGATTACAGGCATGAGCCACTGCACCCAGCCTAGGTTCCTTTTTTAAGAAAAATATTAAGGAACCACTATACTCTTTTCTACCATTATTATAGCATTGTAGAGTCCACTAGCAATGCACAAGAGTTCCGACTGGCTACATCCTCACCAACACTTACTATTTCCTGGATTTTTGATGATTGCCATATGAAAGGGTATGAAATGGTATCTTATTGTGGTGTTGATTTGCATTTCCTTAGTAATCAGTGATGTTGAGCATCTTTCATGTCTTTCATGGCCATTTGTGTATCTTCTTTGGGAAAATGTCTATGTAAGTCCTTTGCCTATTTTTTAGTTGGGTTGTTTATTTATTGCTGAGCTGTAGGAATGTTTCATATATTCTGGATATTGATCCCTTATCAAAGATATCATTTGAAATATTTTTTTCCATTCTGCAGGTTGTCTTTGATTGCACAAAAGTTTTAAATTTTGATGAAGTCCAGTTTACTTTCAAGTAAATTGTTGTTTGTTTGCTTTTTGTTGTAACCATATAGCCAACCTTCATGCTCTTCTCCCTTCCCATGCTTTATTATTGCCCTCTCCAGAAGGCTTGACTCTGATTAAAGAAAAACAGACACCAGTTGAATTTTTATGGAATAGAGGAACTGTGGGAAAGAAACAGGTGGAAGAGTCATGGGGTTAAAAGCCAGGGTCAGAAGAAGACAGGTCAGAGGATGGGCTTTACTTTCAAACCTCCTGAGTAGCTGGGACTGCACACATGTGCCTCCACACCAGCTTACATTTATCTTTAAACAAGGGTTTGACCCCTTTTTGAAATTTATTTGTGTTAAGGCATGTACCCTAAGTGATATGGCAGGCTCATTTTAGACCGTCGGACAATTTGATCTCTGGACCACCATTTGCCATTTGTGACCTGCTCTCCTATGAAATGCAAGTGTTGCCCATGCTTTGTGTGTCAGAAAGCTTTTAGTTTATAATTTTAAATATATCATGTCTCCTGCCTCATATGTACCACTGGACAATGTCCCTTTTATGTGCTCAACTTCTGTCAGAGGTAAATGTATTTTGAAGCAGAGAACAAAGATGATTGCAAAATTGGCCTGGAGAACTAAGATAATTATGAAAGTTCCAGGTACAAAGAGAGAGGGTTCAATATGTCAGCAGTTCTTTACCAATCCATCCTAGAAGTCTTGTTTTAGGATTGCCTAAATAATGCAGGGAATGCGTGCAAGACACACAAGTGTTCCAGAAGCATGTAAACAAAGTACAGAGAAGAGGATAAGATAAAATAAGATGAATTAAGATTATTAGGAAAACGTTCAGAAGATTGCCTACAGAGGCAAAAGGGACAGTTTAACTTTGCTGAGGGAAATAGGGTGATAAGAACCCTCACGGGGAAGACCCCCACTTACCCTGACACAGAGAGACAGTGTAAAATAACTTAATGGGAGAGCATTAGGCTGAGATAGCTCCCATGGCCTG
>NW_020259127.1:0-5394 GCF_003255815.1 Theropithecus gelada | reverse complement strand
TCTGGGTGCTTTCTCACCTGAAAAATGGCTTTATTTTGCCCTCATATCTGATGGATAGATTAGTTAATAGATATTTGTGGGTTTCATTCAACATTTTGTTGACATTGCTTCTTTGTGTTCTAACATTGAGCATTACGGATGAAAATTCCTATATAGTTTTTCTCTCTGGAAATCTATAACGTTTGGAGGGGTGATGCGTGTGCGTTGTTGTTCTCTTATTCTTTCACTTTAGCCTCTCTTTTTTGAATTTCTGTTACTGCTTTTATCATACTATCTATTTCTTTTCTTTCTGTGTTCTCAGAGAATGTCATCACTGAGTCTTTAATACTGTCAACTTCAGCTGTGTACATGTTGCTCTTCAACCTTCTTTTGAGGCTTTAAATTAGGCAAATATATTTTTCTTAGAATTTCTGAAAACTCCTTTTCACTGGAGCTTATTTTAATTATATGGATGCATTATCCTCTTAAACTTCTGTGAAAATAACAACTGGAGTTTTCATTTGCATTAGCTGTTTCATGAGAGGTCAAGTTTTTTACTCATTTATTTTGGTGTTTCCTTTTCATGCTATTTGTGTCTTGGGATTTGATTGTATATTCACATTTTTAATTACCTACTTGATTTAAATAAAGTATCAGTAGTTACTTTCAGGGTTCTTGGTGATTATAATAATTACTCACCTACCAGGCTGAGTTTTGCCTAGAAGAAATCTGTTGTGCCTAGATTTCGGGACAAGTGGGGAAACCCCACTCCATTAACTGCATACACAGGGAAGGAGCTACAAGGGAAATAGAATAATTTGGTCTCCACTATTACCTTAAGAGACCTTCCCTGTCTTCTATTAAAAAAAAAAAACCTACTGCATACAAAGGGTAGGAGCTACAAGGGAGATAGAATAATTTGGGCTCCACTACTACCTTAAGAGACCTTCCCCCTGACTTCTCTTTTAAAAAACCTATGGGTCTCGTACCCCTGAACTTACTTTCCATACTTATTTCTCTCTTCACCCCCAAAATCCATATTAGAATGCAGCTGCAGGCTATAAAGCCTTGCATAAAAGTAAAATACCCAGTCTTTTCAAGAGAAGAATAAAATAGGCAGTCTCCTACCTCTTGTCTTACTCTAATATAAACTCCATGAAGGTAAGTGTTGTGTCCATACTGTTCATGCTGCACAGCAGTTGCCCTTATCTGCAGGGCGATGCATCCCAAGACCCCCAGTCTTGAGACTGCAGAGAGTAACACACCTGATTACCATCATCGGAACACATTTCTGTTCACGTCTTCCACCCACAGATTTCATGCCTTTCCCATCTTAACTAAGTACTTATCATGGACTGTGGCCATAACTTTTGCAGTTTTAGGTGCAACAGCAAAACCAGCATTAATTTTTCCTTCTTCACAATTTCATGGATAGATTTGTTCTTACTGTAGATCTTAGCAACCTCAGCATATGATGCTTTTTCTTTTGAGAACTTTCACCTTTTTTTCTTAAAGAAAGCACTTTACAGCTTCTCTTTGGCATATCTCAACTGCCAGCATCACTGCTCTTGCACTTTGGGGCCATTATTAAGTCAGAAAAGGGTTACTTGAAAACAAGCACTGAGATACCACCAGAGTCCATCTGATAACTGAAATGGTAACTACGTGACTAACAGGTCGGTGACGTATACAGCATGGATATGCTGGACAAAGGGGTGAGTCACATCCCAGGTAGCATGAAGCAAGGTGACTTGAGATTTCACTATTCAGTATGGTGCACAATTTAAAACTTAGGAATTGTTTACTTTCTGGAACTTTTCATTTAATATTTTTGGACTGCAGTTGACCACAGGTAACTGACACTGGAATGTGAGGATCGGAGGATAAGCAGGGACTGTGGTATTCATTTCATTGCACAGTGCCTAGAATACAGTAGGTGCACTATAAATGTTTTGTAAAGGGATAACTTTTCTGAAACTAAAAATATTTATGCTTTACCCAATAATTTTTCTTCTGGAAATTTATGCTAAGGAAATATTCAGAGATGCTTACAAAGTTTTATGCATGAGTGTCCATGCTATTTGTAATTGTGAAAAATGAAAACAACTCAAAAGTTTAACAGTGGTCATCTAAAGTATTGTATACACTGTATATATAGGTTGAATAGAAGGTCATCCTATTCATTTATTCATGAGAGGTACAATCTCCAGGGATCTGTAAAATCTATTTTGTCTTAACCAAATAACTAAATTATGACTTTTAAATTGTTGTAATTTTTGTAGTATTATCTGATATTTTTATTTTTATGTATGTTCCTAAGTAGTTTAGAAGATAGATTTTTAAAATCAAAGATCAAACAAATGAAGCTTATTTTTATGTATTCATAGTATAAGAGACATTCAGAAAATAGATAATATTTTTGTTTTATTCTAGAAAACAGCTCCTTGAACACGGTGAGGTAAAGCTTTCATTTTAATCTCTAGTAGACTTGTGTATTATATTCTAGTTTGAGGATAATTGACAAAGGTATAACCTGCTGCTGACGCACCATCAGTCGTGAGTTGTCAGCATTGGTGATACATTTCTGCTGATCCTCCTCACTCTTTCATCTGCTCTTACTTTTGAATAGTAATAAGGATTTAAAAGCTAGAAGGCTGATTTGTGACTATAGTACAGAATTAAATTAAATTGCATTCATTTTACAATAACAAGCATTTGGTTTCTAGCCTGCAGAGCTAATCAGCTACAGTCCATTAGGGCAGGCACCCCTCGCCCTGTGACTGGTGGCCATCTGCCACCACGTAGATTTGCTGGTCAGTCAGCAACAAGCTCAGAAATGTTGAAGGATACAAAAGATACTAAAGTAATGTTGCTGCCCTTCAATATGTGTAATTTTACAAAGGAGACAAATACGACAACATTTTATATGGTGTAAAATTATTTTGTGGCATAAAAAGGAAAAGATCAGTGTGGGCTGGAAATATTTCCTATTTGATAGAACTTTAAGTGGGTGTTGAAGTAAAGGTCAAATTGACAGGAGTGGGTAACTGAATTTGAACTTAATAGGGATAGTTTATGACACATGTTGAGTATCCTTTATCCAAAGTGCTTAGGACTAGAGGCATTTCAGACTTCAGATTTTATTGAATTTTGGAATATTTACACTGTAGTTACCAGTTGAGATCCCTAATCTGAAAATCCAAAATCTAAAATGCTTCAATGAGCATTTGTTTTAGCATAACCTTTGAACATCACATTGGTACTCAAAAGTTTCAGATTTCAGAGCATTGTAGATTTCAGATTTTTGGATCAGGGATGCATTAGTAACTTTGTCACTTTACAGTGAGGCCCACTGTGTTGGTCCTCCGCCTCCTCGCACCACCTCCTGCTCTCCCTGGCTCCTCTGCCTGCTCCATTTTCTTGCCGGCTGCACTTACTGCCTTACCGTAGACTATGTAATGGATTTATTTATTTGCTATGTCTATGTATTGTCTGTCTTTCGTTACTAAATGTACTTAAATGTAATACAAGGGCAGAAATTGCTCACTGTTGTATCTGAAGCACCCAGAAGAGGACCTGGAACATAGTAGGCATTCGATAAATTGTTGTTGAATGAATGAATACTAATAGGCTCATTACTAAGTTAGAAGATCCTTGTCTTAATGAATAATATAGTTTTAATATACTTCATTAATTTAAAAATATGAAATATAAAAATGTCATTGTGCCTTATTTGTGTTTCTGTAGCTGGCTTTTCACACATTGCAGTTGTTAGCGTTTACTGCCCTTGCCATTTTAATTATGAGGCTAAAGCTGTTTTTGACGCCGCACATGTGTGTTATGGCTTCCTTGATATGCTCTCGACAGGTAAGGAATTCATTCTTGTGTAACAATACTGTTAAAACTATAGCAGCTACACTTAGTAGTTACTGCGGCTTTGCTAATTCAAAATATAAACACACTAAGTGTTTTTAACTTAACTAACTTAAAGGATTTAAAATATTACTTCATGATTCACTATAAGCAAGAAAAACAATTTCAAGTGGCTTTGAAAAGTATTTCTAGATTTTAATTGATATTTCTATAACAAGTGATTAGGCAAACATTTCCCCTCTGTTAATATCCTGTCCATGAACATAACCTTTTGGAGTTCGGGTTTGTGTAAGAGTGCCTGGCACAGTGGCTCACACCTGTAATCCCAGCACTTTGGGAGGCCGAGATGGGTGGATCACTTGAGGCCAGGAGTTCGAGACCATCCTGGCCAACATGGTGAAACCCCATCTCTACTAAAATTAAAAAATTAGCCAGGCATGGTGGCGAGTGCCTGTAATTCTAGCTACTTGGGAGGCTGAGGCAGGAGAATCACTTGAATCTGGGAGGCAGAGGCTACAGTCAGCCAAGATCGCGCCACAACACTCTAACCTGGGTGACAGAGTGAGACCCTGTCTCAAAAAAAAAAAGTGTTTCCTGGTGGCCGGGCGCAGTGGCTGACAGCTGAAATCCCAGCACTTTGGAAGGCCGAGGTGGGCAGATCACTTGAGGTAAGGAGTTCAAGACCAGCCTGGCCAACATGGTGAAACCCTGTCTCTACTAAAATACAATAATTAGCTGGGCATGGTGGTGTGTACCTGTAATCCCAGCTATTCAGGAGGCTGAGGCAGCAATATTGTTTGAACCTGAGAAGTGGAGGTTGAAGTGAGCTGAGGTCGCACCACTGCATTTCAGTCTGGGAGACGAGTGAGACTCTGTCTCCAAAAAAAAAAAAAAAAAAAAAAAAGAGTTTCCTGGTTCACCACAAGTACCCTGAAGTACTCATCCAATACCAGAGTAGATGCAGAGTAATTGCTCTACTACGGTCCTGTTTGGCTCGAAGAATCTGTAAGAAATTCTGAGGTTCTATCACTGTATCTAACATACAAAAGAACTAGATAAATTAGAATATTGGGCCTAAGGTACTTCTACAGACAACTTAGTTTGAGTTTATAGCCTTAAAATACCATAATGCCTGTTTTCCTGAGAAGAATCTATATATGCTAATAGGGCTTCCCTGTCTACTAACGATGTACACAAACGGCAGCCAAGGATGAAAGGATTTAGTTCTAAGATGTTTCACAGTTGTGATTTGTTTATTTTAATCCTTTGTAGTAAATTAGTACTAGAAGGATCAGGCATTCCTTCCTTAATTCTTCCCAGGGGAGAGAAAGTTCCATTTTCACCTGGGCCCTGTAATGCCAACATATTCGTTGCTTTAGAAACAACCGGAGATGGTAATTCTGTATACGTATGTGCTGATATCAAAGGGTAATTCACATTGGTTTGAGTAACAAGGTGAGAATTTATTGTTGACCCTACAGTACTCTTATATAAAAACTATAAATAAATGGTTTCTGTCGTTTCAGCTCTTTGGCTGGCTTT
>NW_020259126.1:0-5395 GCF_003255815.1 Theropithecus gelada | reverse complement strand
CCTGAAATTTTTTTATTACTCAAATGAGTCTCCCTGAAAACTCGTGGATCAGGGTTTTTAAGGATAATTTGATGGGTAGGGGTCAGTGAGTCGGGAGTGCTGGTTGGTTGGGTAGGAGATGAAATCATAGAGATCTGAAGCTGTCATTTTGCACTGAGTCAGTTCCTGGGTGGGGTCACAAGACCAGATGAGCCAGTTTATGGATCTGGGTTGGTGTCAGGTGAGCCATCAAGTTCAGGGTCTGCAAAATATCTCAAGCACTGAGCTTAGGTTTTATAATAGTAATGTTATCCCCAAGAACAATTTGGGAAGGGTGAGAATCTTGTAGCCTCCAGCTACGTGACTCCTAAACTACTATCTCTCACCTTGTGCCTAATTTGTTAGTCTTACAAAGGCAGTCTAGTCCCCAAGCAGCAAGGGGGTTTGTTTTGGGAAAGGGCTGTTAATGTCTATGATTCAAACTATAAACTAAGTTCCTCCCAAAGTTAGTTCAGCCTATGCCCAGGAATGAACAAGGGCAGTTTAGAGGTTAAAAGCAAGATGGAGTTGATTAGGTCAGATCTCTTTCACTGTAATACTTTTCTCAGTTATAATTGTGCAATGGCAGTTTCAGGTTCTGGATCAGGACCCCTTTCTGGTAACACAGGGATGGTTATGAATGCATCCAGACATCCAAAAAGTTACCTCTGAGAGCCAGAGATTTCCTTTCCCTATGGGTTCTTCCCTTGCATGTCAACTGAAGGATTCACTGGGGACCTAGAATTGTGCAGGGCAGTCTAGGAAGAGAGAGACAGGAGAGAGAAGAGGTGAAGTAGTTTTGAAGAAGAGAAAGAAGGTCCCATGCAGCCGCAGTTTTTTTTCTGACAAACTTTTCATGCTGGGAAATAGGATCCTGGTTTATTTGTGGGAGGGTGAGAAAAAAATGCCCTTTTAGGGTAGAGTCTGTGGAGCCCTAATTGGGGAAAAGGAGTCAGCCTGAAAGGACCAGGAGAAAGCAAAGAGATAAAGCAAATAAGCTATAAATCTGTCTTTCNAGGATCCTGGTTTATTTGTGGGAGGGTGAGAAAAAAATGCCCTTTTAGGGTAGAGTCTGTGGAGCCCTAATTGGGGAAAAGGAGTCAGCCTGAAAGGACCAGGAGAAAGCAAAGAGATAAAGCAAATAAGCTATAAATCTGTCTTTCTTCATGGTCCAGGACATATGAACAAAATAGAGGAAGCAGATAAGCTGTAGTTCTCTTTTTCTTTATGGCCAAGGACATATCGCCTTTCTGTGGAAAGAACGTAAATAACTCTCAAACTTTCTGCTTTCATTTATCATCAAATGCCTCAGCTAACAGAAGAATGCAAGTTAGCTCCCTGCTACCTTGGCCTGCCAAAGTGTGGTGATTATAGGCATGAGCCACTGCATCCAACCAAATCTCCTTTTCTCATAAGGAAGTCAGTCAGTAGGATCACAGCACACTCTAACAAGCTTATTTTAACCTAATCACCTCTTTAAATGCCCTATATTTAAATACAGTCATATTCTGAGGTAGTGGGTGTTAGGACTTCAAGATATGGTTTTCTGCGGACATGATTCTGCTCATAACACTCTGTGCTCTGGACTCCCAAAATTTATGTGCTTCTTACATGCAAGGTCTCTTCACCCTCATCCCAATGAAAATCTTTTTTTTTTTTTTTTTTTTTTTTTTTGAGACAGGGTCTCTCTCTGTCACACAGGCTGCAGTGCAGTGGCGTGATCATGGCTCACTGCAGCCTCGACCTCCTGTGCTCAAGTGATCCTCCTTCCTTACCCTCCTAAGTTGCTGGGCCCACACGTGCAGGCCACCATGTCTAGATAATTTAATTTTTTGTAGAGATAGGGTCTGGCTATATTGCCCAGGATTATCTCAAATACCTGGCCTCAAGTAATTCTGACACCTCAGCTTCCCGAGTAGCTGGGACTACAAGAGTGCATTACCAAGCCTGGCTAATTTTTGTATTTCTTGTAGAGATGAGGGTCTCACTATGCTGCCCAGGCTGGTTTTGAACTCTTGAGCTCAAGTGATCTTCCCACCTGGGCCTCCAAAACTGCTGGGATTACAGGCCTGAGCCAGTGCACCTGGTCCATCTCAAAAGACTTAATCTATTTCAGTATCAACTCTCAAAAGTCTTTATCCATTCCTATATCAGCTCTTAGGCCAGAATACCCCTTAAATATTATCTGAACCACACATGGGTGAGGATCAAGGTGTGATTCATTGTGAGGCAAAATTTCTGCCCAGTTGTGAATCCATGAGGCCAGAGAAGTTATCTGCTTCCAAAATACAATGGTGATAAAGGCATAGGATACATCCCCCAACCCGGGTAACCATCCTTCTAATCTGTCGCTGTGAATTTGACGTTTGTACTTTGCACGTGTAAAAGCACATGCAGTATTTGTCTTTCTGTGTCTAGCATATTTCGCTTGGCATAATGTCTCCCGGGTTCCTGGATCCAGCCAGGGCTCCACATCAAATCCCCAGCGAGATCCTAGTTCCCTGACTACTGAGTAGCTTCAGCGTCACTGGCAAGAGTGGATGGAGTCCACCGAGATTGTAAAAATCGGTTTTGACTTAAATCACTTCAACTTGTTAAGAAGAAATCATCTTAGTTTCCAATATAAGTGGACCACAACTTTAAGCTTTAAACTTAAATTCTGAAACATTAACTTAAAATAGGCAGGAAGCAACGCTGCTTCACAGGACAAGAAGTAGGCAGAAAACCAGACATGCTGCCTGTGAAGCAGAGTAAATAACAGGCTCTATCTCGGTCCCACTTACCCCATGAAACCCCACCCCATCCTCCGCCGCGGCTCCGTCACGCCCCACCTAGCCACGCCCACTGCCGCCACCTCCTGGCTCCACCTTCTCATGGTCCCTCCCCGAGTTAGGGCCCTCTTTCCGACCCGCCCCTTGCCAACAGAGGCTTGCCCAGGCTCGGTCCCCTGGCCTCCCAGTTTTTTCTCTCCGCTAGCAGTTTCCGTCACTCCCGGAAGTAGATTGCGCCAGGGAAAGGCCTTATCGCGGTGTGTGTTTCCGTCTACGTGGATTAAACATTGCTTCGCTCCGTCTTCCTGGATTAAACGTGCACTTCGCAGTCCTCACTTCTTCATACCAGTGATCTGGCGATCGCTACGGACCTTAAAATATCCATAGCCCCTTCGCCCCTGCAACAGCCACTTCTCCCCACGTAAGTCCGAGAATTGCTTCCCTTTCGGTTTCAAATCTCTCTCAGGCTGTTCCTTGCTCCCTGCCTTTATGCCAGGTAGATAACCATGTAGATAACCCCATTCAGGTCGTGTTCCTGCTTAAAACCCTTATTGACCTCTGCTTCGGCCTCGGGCCAAGTCAAGTGCTCCCTCGCAAGGTGGATTCCCACCAGTCGAGACCCCCGAGCTTTGTCGTTGTCGGCCCCTGGAGGGGAGCGCCCGCTGCCCAGCTCCTGAAGGAGGCGCTTCTCCTCCCAGGTCCTGGGATTCTGCAGACCCTCTGTCCGGAGACACCGTCCCCCGCGCCACCTAGTGTGCTCCTCACGCCGGGTCCTTCCGCTCTCCAGGCTTCCCCTTCACAGCCACTGCTTTTCCTGACTCCGCGTTGCGGGAGGTCATCGAGTCTGTCTTGTGACACCCACTGTTGTTCCCTCCCAAATTTTTACTCCACTGGAAAATGTGCTCTTCCGGGAGGTGGGCATCTTATTCCTCCCCTTTCCTCCTGAATGTTGGGTGAGAGGGATCAGGAGAGGAAAAGAGGGGGAGTGACGGGACAGAAAGAAAAATTGGGGAGAAAAGAATGCGTATACGGCATAAAGGATGATAATTTAGGGACCTGCAAAGAGAGCAAGAGTGAAAGAGGACGCATGGAGAAAGTAGCACGGGGAGAAAAGCACATAAAGAAATTAGGGAAAAGGGAGACCTTCAGGGAGATGAAGGGCAGCAAAATAGAGAGGGACGGCAAAGGAGGAGACACTGCAGCCAGACTGGGGGCGGAGAAGGGGGCGGGGGCTGGAAAAGGTAAGAGAGTTGGAGCCGGGGCTGACAGAGCCACGTGGTGCTGGGACTGAAGGAGAGGGGAGTGGGTAACAAAGGAAGAGTAGACGGAGAACCACATCAGCGAGGAAGCCTAGGAAGTTGGGGGTGCTAGAGAGTGGGAACAAAGGAGATGTAACAGGGAAGAGGGAATTTAACAGGGAAGAGGGATTTTAACAGGGAGAGCAGACAGGGAGCTCAGATGGGGGGAAAGAGGCTGGGTGTAGCAGGACGAGCTGCTGACAAAACCTCTCAGACACCGAGTGGTAGAAGGAAGGGCTTTATTCAGCTGGGAGCATGGGCAAGCTACTGCCTTAAAATCCGAGCTCCCCGAGTGCACAATTTCTGTCCCTTTTAAGGGCTCAGAACACTAAAGATTTCATATGAAAGCGTCGTGATTGAGCAATCTAGGGGATAGTGACAGGGGTTTCGTGCACTGGTAGTCAGAAACAGAACAGGGCAGGGAGTTTCACAGTGTTCTTCTATACAGTGTCAGGAGTCTATGAATCACATCAGTTTCTAAGTTATGAGTTGATTTTTAACTACTGGGTTTAGGCCAGGCAGGCCCAGGCCTGGTTTTGGGCCTGGCGTGGGGCTGCCTGTCTTTGGTTTTACTTCCTTGTTTTTTTCTTAAAACAGGTACTGAGTATAAAACAATGTAAAACAATGTGAGAGGGTCTTTTTTTTCCCCATTTGGGGACCATGGGAAAGTTTGGGGAGAAAGAGCAACAAGAGGTGAAATAAGTTTCGAAGCACTGGGCAGAACAGACATAAAAGAGGGAATAAAGAAAGGGGAGAACAATAGAAAAGGGGAAAAAAGACACCTGCAGCATGAGAGAGGGAAACACATAGCAGTGAAGAGAGTGGGAGAGGACCCCATCCTGATGAGCCACGAGTTGCTTGGATATGGATGGTTGTTTTAATATATTGATTTGTGACTTTATATTCTAATTTAAAATTTGTTTCTTTAAATTGTACTCATGAGGATGAAAATTACCACTCTTTTCTATAAGGCTTGTGCATTTTGTATTTATTTGTATCAAAAGATTTTTTTTTTTTTTTTTTTTGAGACGGAGTCTCGCTCTGTAGCCCAGGCTGGAGTGCAGTGGCCCGATCTCAGCTCACTGCAAGCTCCGCCTCCCGGGTTCACGCCATTCTCCGGCCTCAGCCTCCCGAGTAGCTGGGACTACAGGCGCCCGCCACCTCGCCCAGCTATTTTTTGTATTTCTTAGTAGAGACGGGGTTTCACCGTGTTAGCCAGGATGGTCTCGATCTCCTGACCTCGTGATCCGCCCATCTCGGCCTCCCAAAGTGCTGGGATTACAGGCTTGAGCCACCGCGCCCGGCCTG
>NW_020259125.1:0-5394 GCF_003255815.1 Theropithecus gelada | reverse complement strand
GTCTTCTTTTGAGAAATGTCTGTTCATATCCTTTGCCCACTTTTTGACGGGGTTGTTTTTTTCTCGTAAATTTGTTTGAGTTCTTTGTAGGTTCTGGATATTAGCCCTTTTCAGATGAGTGGATTGCAAACATTTTCTCCCATTCTGTAGGTTGCCTGTTCACTCTGATGGTAGTTTCTTTTGCTGTGAAGAAGCTCTTTAGTTTAATTAGATCCCATTTGTCAATTTTGGCTTTTGCTGCCATTGCTTTTGGTGTTTTAGACATGAAGTCCTTGCCCATGCCTATGTCCTGAATGGTAGTACCTAGGTTTTCTTCTAGGGTTTTTATGGTTTTAGGTCTAACATTTAAGTCTCTAATCTGTCTTAAATTAATTTTCGTATAAGGAGTAAGGAAAGGATCCAGTTTCAGCTTTCACTTATCCTAGCCAATTTTCCCAGCACCATTTATTAAATAGGGAATCCTTTCCCCATTTCTTGTTTTTGTCAGGTTTGTCAAAGATCAGATGGCTGTAGATGTGTGGTATTATTTCTGAGGGCTCTGTTCTGTTCCATTGGTCTATATCTCTGTTTTGGTACCATTACCATGCTATTTTGGTTACTGTAGCCTTATAGTATAGTTTGAAGTCAGGTAGCCTGATGCCTCCAGCTTTGTTCTTTTGACTTAGGATTGTCTTGGCAATGCAAGCTCTTTTGTGGTTCCATATGAACTTTAAAGCAGTTTTTTCCAATTCTGTGAAGAAAGTCACTGGTAGCTTGATGGGAATGGCATTGAATCTATAAATTACCTTGGGCACTATGGCCATTTTCATGATATTGATTCTTCCTATCCATGAGCATGGTATGTTCTTCCATTTGTTTGTGTCCTCTTTTATTTCACTGAGCAGTGGTTTGTAGTTCTCCTTGAAGAGGTCCTTTACATCCCTTGTAAGTTGGATTCCTAGGTATTTTATTCTCTTTGAAGGTATCGTGAATGGGAGTTCATTCACAATTTGGCTCTCTGTTTGTCTGTTACTGGTGTATAAGACTGCTTTTGATTTTTGCACATTAATTTTGTATCCTGAGACTTTGCTGAAGTTGCTTATCAGCTTAAGGAGATTTTGGGCTGAGATGATGGGGTTTTCTAAATATACAATCATGTCATCTGCAAACAGGGACAATTTGACTTCCTCTTTTCCTAACTGAATACCCTTTATTTCTTTCTCTTGTCTGATTGCCCTAGCCAGAACTTCCAACACTATGTTGAATAGGAGTGGTGAGAGAGGGCATCCCTGTCTTGTGCCAGTTTTCAAAGGGAATGCTTCCAGTTTTTGCCCATTCAGTATGATATTGGCTGTGGGTTTGTCATAAATAGCTCTTATTATTTTGAGATATGTTCCATCAATACCAAATTTATTGAGAATTTTTAGCATGAAGGTCTGTTGAATTTTGTCAAAGGCCTTTTCTGCATCTATTGAGATAAACATGTGGTTTTTGTCTTTGGTTCTGTTTATATTCTGGATTACGTTCATTGATTTGCATATGTTGAACCAGCCTTGCATCCCAGGGATGAAGCCCACTTGATCATGAGGGATAAGCTTTTTGATGTGCTGCTGGATTCAGTTTGCCAGTATTTTATTGAGGATTTTTGCATCGATGTTCATCAGGGATATTGGTCTAAAATTCTCTTTTTTTGTTGTGTCTCTGCCAGGCTTTGGTATCAGGATGATGTTGGCCTCATAAATGAGGCCATAACTCATATATGAGTTAGGGAGGGCCGGGCGCAGTGGCTCAAGCCTGTAATCCCAGCACTTTGGGAGGCCGAGACGGGCGGATCACGAGGTCAGGAGATCGAGACCATCCTGGCTAACACAGTGAAACCCCGTCTCTACTAAAAATACAAAAAATTAGCCGGGCGTAGTGGCGGCGCCTGTAGTCCCAGCTACTCGGGAGGCTGAGGCAGGAGAATGGCGTAAACCCGGGAGGCGGAGCTTGCAGTGAGCCGAGATCGCGCCACTGCACTCCAGCCTGGGGGCAACAGAGCGAGACTCCGCCTCAAAAAAAAAAAAAAAATGAGTTAGGGAGGATTCCCTCTTTTTCTATTGATTGGAATAGTTTCAGAAGGAATGGTACCAGCTCCTCCTTGTACCTCTGGTAGAATTCGGCTGTGAATCCGTCTGGTCCTGGACTTTTTTGGGTTGGTAGGCTATCAGTTATTGCCTCAATTTCAGAGCCTGCTATTGGTCTATTCAGGGATTCAACTTCTTCCTGGTTTAGTCTTGGGAAAGTGTAAGTGTCCAGGAAATTATCCATTTCTTCTAGGTTTTCTAGTTTATTTGTGTAGAGGTGTTTATAGTATTCTCTGATGGTAGTTTGTATTTCTGTGGGGTTGGTGGTGATACCCCTTTATTATTTTTTATTGTGTCTATTTGATTCTTCTCTCTTTTCTTATTTATTAGTCTTGCTAGCAGTCTATCAATTTTGTTGCTCTTTTCAAAAAAACAGCTCCTGGATTCATTGATTTTTTTGGAGGGTTTTTTTTTTGTCTCTATCTCCTTCAGTTCTGCTCTGATCTTAGTTATTTCTTGCCTTCTGCTAGCTTTTGAATGTGTTTGCTCTTGCTTCTCTAGTTCTTTTAATTGTGATGTTAGGGTGTCAATTTTAGATCTTTCCTGCTTTCTCTTGTGGGCATTTAGTGCTATAAATTTCCCTCTACACACTGCTTTAAATGTATCCCAGAGATTCTGGTATGTTGTATCTTTGTTCTCATTGGTTTCAAAGAACATCTTTATTTCTGCCTTCATTTCATTATGTACCCAGTAGTCATTCAGGAGCAAGTTGTTCAGTTTCCATGTAGTTGAGCGGTTTTGATTGAGTTTCTTAGTCCTAAGTTCTAGTTTGATTGTACTGTGGTCTGAGAGACAGTTTGTTATAATTTCTGTTCTTTTACATTTGCTGAGGAGTGCTTTACTTCCAACTATGCGGTCAATTTTGGAATAAGTGCGATGTGGTGCTGAGAAGAATGTATATTCTGTTGATTTGGGGTGGAGAGTTCTGTAGATGTCTATTAGGTCCACTTGGTGCAGAGTTGAGTTCAATTCCTGGATATCCTTGTTAACTTTCTGTCTCGTTGATCTGTGTAATGTTGACAGTGGGGTGTTGAAGTCTCCCATTATTATTGTATGGGAGTCTAAGTCTCTTTGTAAGTCTCTAAGGACTTGCTTTATGAATCTGGGTGCTCCTGTATTGGGCGCATATATATTTAGGATAGTTAGCTCTTCCTGTTGAATTGATCCCTTTACCATTATGTAATGGCTTTGTCACTTTTGATCTTTGATGGTTTAAAGTCTGTTTTATCAGAGACTAGGATTGCAACCCCTGCTTTTTTTTGTTCTCCATTCGCTTGGTAGATCTTCCTCCATCCCTTTATTTTGAGCCTATGTGTGTCTCTGCATGTGAGATGGGTCTCCTGAATACAGCAAACTGATGGGTCTTGACTCTTTATCCAATTTGCCAGTCTGTGTCTTTTAATTGGACCATTTAGTCCATTTACATTTAAGGTTAATATTGTTATGTGTGAACTTGATCCTCTCATTGTGATATTAGCTGGTTATTTTGCTCGTTAGTTAATGCAATTTCTTCCTAGCATCGATGGTCTTTACATTTTGGCATGTTTTTGCAATGGCTTGGCTGGTACCAGTTGTTCCTTTCCATGCTTGTTGCTTCCTTCAGGATCTCTTGTAGGGCAGGCCTGGTGGTGACAAAATCTCTAAGCATTTGCTTGTCTGTAAAGGATTTTATTTCTCCTTCACTGATGAAACTTAGTTTGACTGGATATGAAATTCTGGGTTGAAAATTCTTTTCTTTAAGAATATTGAATATTGGCCCCCACTCTCTTCTGGCTTGGAGAGTTTCTGCCAAGAGATCTGCTGTTAGTCTGATGGGCTTCCCTTTGTGGGTAACCCAACCTTTCTCTCTGGCTGCCCTTTACATTTTTTCTTTCATTTCAACTTTGGTGAATCTGACAATTATGTGTCTTAGAGTTGCTCTTCTCGAGGAGTATCTTTGTGGCATTCTTTGTATTTCCTGAATTTGAATGTTGGCCTGCCTTACTAGGTTGGGGAAGTTCTCCTGGATGATATCCTGCAGAGTGTTTTCCAACTTGGTTCCATTTTCTCCCTCATTTTCAGGCACACCAATCAGACGTAGATTTGGTCTTTTCACATAATCCCACATTTCTTGGAGGCTTTGTTCATTTCTTTTTCCTTTTTTTTCTCTAGACTTCTCTTCTCACTTCATTTCATTCATTTGATCTTCAATCATTGATACTCTTTCTTCCAGTTGATCGAATCGGTTACTGAAGCTTGTGCATTTGTCACGTATTTCTTGTGTACCGGTTTTATCTCTGTCAGTTCATTTATGGCCTTCTCTGCATTGATTATTCTAGTTATCCATTCTTCCATTCTTTTTTCAAGATTTTTAGTTTCTTTGCACTGGGTATGTAGTTCCTCCTTTAGCTGTGAGAAGTTTGATCAACTGAATCCTTCTCCTCTCAACTCGTCAAAGTGATTCTCCATCCAGCTTTGATCTGTTGCTGGCAATGAGCTGTGTTCCTTTGGAGCGGGAGATGTACTCTTGATTTTTTGAATTTCCAGCTTTTCTGCCCTGCTTTTTCCCTATCTTTGTGATTTTATCTGCCTTTGATCTTTGATGCTGGTGATGTACTGATGGGGTTTTGGTGTGGGTGTCCTTTCTGTTTGTTAGTTTTCCTTCTAACAGTCAGGACCCTCAGCTGTAGGTCTGTTGGAGATTGCTTGAGGTCCCCTCCAGACTCTGTTTGCCTGGGTATCAGCAGCAGAGGCTGCAGAAGATAGAATATTGCTGAACAGCAAGTGCTGCTGTCTGATTCTTGCTCTGGAAGCTTCGTCTCAGGGGTGTACCCCACTGTGTGAGGTGTGAGGTGTCAGTCTGCACCTAGTGGGGGATGTCTCCCAGTTAGGCTACTCAGGGGTCAGGGACCCACTTGAGCAGGCAGTCTGTCCTTTCTCAGATCTCAACCTCTGTGCTGGGAGATCCACTGCTCTCTTCAAAGCTGTCAGACAGGGTCATTAACATCTGCAGAGGTTTCTGCTGCCTTTTTTTTTTTTTTTTTTTTTTTTACTTTATTATTATTATACTTTAAGTTGTAGGGTACATGTGCATAACGTGCAGGTTTGTTACATATGTATACTTGTGCCATGTTGGTGTGCTGCACCCATCAACTCGTCATTTACATCAGGTATAACTCCCAATGCAATCCCTCCCCCCTCCTCCCTCCCCATGATAGGCCCCGGTGTGTGATGTTCCCCTTCCCGAGTCCAAGTGATCTCAATGTTCAGTTCCCACCTATGAGTGAGAACATGCGGTGTTTGGTTTTCT
>NW_020259124.1:0-5394 GCF_003255815.1 Theropithecus gelada | reverse complement strand
AGTTTTTTGTATTTTTTAGTAGAGACGGGGTTTCACCATGTTAGCCAGGATGGTCTCGATCTCCTGACCTCGTGATCCGCCCGTCTCAGCCTCCCAAAGTGCTGGGATTTCTCACATTTCTTATTTTGTTTATTCCTTGGTGTTTATCTTGTTTGTTGCTGTTGTAAATGGGGTTTCTACTTTCCTTTTTTTTTTTTTTTTTTGAGATGGAGTCTCGCTCTGTCACCCAGGCTGGAGTGCGGTGGTGCGATCTCGGCTCACTGCAAGCTCCGCCTCCTGGGTTCACGCCATTCTCCTCCCTCAGTTTCCCGAGTAGCTGGGGCTACAGGCGCCTGCCACCACACCTGGCTAATTTTTTGTATTTTTAGTAGAGGTGGGGTTTCACCACGTTAGCCAGGATGGTCTTGATCTCCTGACCTTGTGATCTGCCCACCTCAGCCTCCCAAAGTGCTGGGATTACAGGCGTGAGCCACCATGCCCTGCTGGGGTTTCTACTTTCTTTTATAACTTTTATGTGGTTGTTTGAATTATTATTATTATTTGAATTATGTATTAAATTTTGAGTATTAATTTTATACCTAGCCACCTTAAGAATTCTAATATTATCTATAATAGTTTCCCAGTTGTTTTTCTGTAGAGTAACAGGTATAGCTAAATAATTATGTAATTGCTGAATAATGATAATTTTATCTTCTCTTTTTCATTTTTTTTCTTTTTTTAAAATAGGCCGAGTGTGTTGGCTCATGCCTGTAACAATCCCAGTACTTTGAGAGGCTGAGACAGGCGGATCACTTGAGGTCAGGAGTTTGAGATCAGCCTAGCCAATATGGTGAAACCCCGTCTCTACTGAAAACACACACACAAAAACTAGCTGGGCTTGGTAGTTCATGCCTGTAGTCCCAGCTGCTCAGGAGGCTGAGGCAGGAGAATCGCTTGAACCCTGGAGGTAGAGGTTGCAGTGAGCGAAGATTGCGCTACTGCACTTCAGCCTGGGTGACAGAGCAAGACTCCCATCTCCAAAAATAAATAAATAAATAAAATTAAAATAAAATAGAACAGAGATGGAGTCTTGCTGTGTTGCCCAGGCTGATCTCAAACTCCTGGGCTTAAGTGATCATTCTGTCTTGGCCTCCCAAAGTGCTGGGATTACAGGTATAAGCCTCCGCGCCCTGCCCTCCTTTTCACTTTTTTTAGTTGTTGTTGTTGAGACAGAGTCTCGCTTTGCTGCCCAGCCTGGAGTGTAATACTGTGGTCTTGACTAACTGCAACCTCTGCCTCCCGGGTTCACGTCATTCTCCTGCCTCAGCCTCCTGAGTAGCTGAGACTACAGGCGTGTGCTGCCACGCGCAGCTAATTTTTTGTGTTTTTAGTAGAGACGGGGGTTTCACCGTGTTAGCCAGGATGGTCTCGATCTCCTGACCTCGTGGTCCGCCCTCCTCGGCCTCCCAAAGTGCTGGAAGCCACTGTGCCTGGCCCCTGCTTTCACTTTTTATACCTATTTCTTTTTTTTGTTCAATTGATTTGGCTAGTACTTTCCAAAAATACTAAACGATAAGATAGTAGTGGAGCTTTGTCCTATTCCTTACTTCAATTGGATATTTTTAATGCTCTCCTATTAAGATTAGATCTGGCTTTAGATTGAAGCGTACATATTTTATCATGTTAAAGTATTCAGCTGTTACCTTTTTTTTTTTTTTTTTTTTTTGAGACGAAGTCTTGCTCAGTCTCCCAGGCTGGAGTGCGGTGGTGCGATCTTGGCTCACTGCAAGCTCCGCCTCCCGGGTTCACGCCATTCTCCTGCCTCAGCCTCCCGAGTAGCTGGGACTACAGGTGCCCGCCACTACGCCTGGCTAACTTTTTTTTTTTTTTTTTGGTATTTTTAGTAGAGACGGGATTTCACCGTGTTAGCCCAGGATGATCTCAGTCTCTTGACCTCGTGACCCGTCTGTCTCGGCCCATTTTTTTAAAGTTTTTTTTTGTTTGTTTTTTGTTTTTTTTTTGAGCCAGAGTCTCACTCTGTTGCCCAGGCTGGAGTGCAGTGGCTTGATCTCAGCTCACTGCAACATTTGCCTCCTGGGTTCAAATGATTCTCCTGGCTCAGCCTCCCGGGTAGCTGGGACTATAGGCGCCCGCCACAACATCCGGCTAACTTTTGTATTTTTAATAGAGACAGAGTTTCACCATGTTGGCCAGGCTGGCCTTGAACTCCTGTCCTCAAGTGATTCGCCCACCTCAGCCTCCCAAAGTGCTGAGATTACAGGTGTGAGTCACCATGCCAGGCCTAAGTATTTTTTTAATAAATGGAAGTAATGTTGCTAATGCCTTTTCAGCATCTATGGGAATTATAATGTAATTTTTCTCCTTTGATCTATTATTGTGGTAGATTGTACTAATGGATTTATTGTTACTGAACCATTCTTGTATTCCTGAATTAACTTACTTTGCCGTGGTGTATTAGTATTTTAAACGTACTGCTGGGTTCTGTTTGCTAAACTTTACTTAGAAATTTTGCATCACTCCTCATAGGCGTTTTCATTTTCCTTTCCGTTTTTTTAATTGTGTTATTTTATTTCCACTTTTATAAAACTATTTCAAAGCTTGCCTGCCTGCCTGCCTGCCTGCCTGCCTTCCTTCCTCCCTTCCTTCCTTCCTTCCTTCCTTCCTTCTTCTTTCCCTCCCTCCCTCTCCCCTACCCTCCCCTTTCCCCTCTCTCTCCCTCCCTTCCCACCCATCCTCCCTCCTTTCCTGCCTCCCTCCCTTCCTTCCTCCCTTGCTCCCTACCTCCCTTTCTCCCTTCCTCCTTCCCTCCCTTCCTCCCTTTCTCCCTCCCTCCCTTCCACCCTCCCTCCTTCCTTCTGTCGCCCAGGCTGGAGTGCAGTGGTGCAATCATAGCTCACTGCAGCCTTGAACTCCTGGGCACAAGCCAACCTCTTGCTTTAGGCTCCCAAGTAGCTAGGACTACAGGTGTGCACCAGCACACCCAGCTTATTTTTAAATTTTTTTTGTAGAGATAAGGCCTTGCTATGTTGCCTAGGCTGGTTGCAAACTGCTGGCCTGGAGTCATCCTCTCACCTCAGCCTCCCAAAGTACTGGGATTACAGGTGTGAGCCACTGTGCCTAGCCCTTCCTTTCTTTTTCTATGCATTTTTTCCCCTCTATGGTTAAATGGCATTGAAGTTAAAGGTTTTGTTGAATTCCCCATGAAGTCATTTGGACCTCCTCTTTTTTAGGGGGTAGAAGTAGCTCTTAGACAATTATATTGTCCAATTATATCATACTTCTCAGTTTTTTTGAGACAGGGTCTCACACTGTTGCCTAGGCTGGAATGTAGTGGCACCATCGTGGGTCACTGCAGCCTCAAACTCCTGGGCTCAAGGGATCCTCCTTCCTCAGGTGTACAGGTGTACACCACCACACCTGGCTAATTAAAAAAAAATTTTTTTTTGTAGCAGTGGGGTCTCGTTGCCCCAGCTGGTCTTGAATTCCCGAGCTCAAGCAATCCTCCTGCCTTGGCCTCCCAAATTCTCAAGCAATCCTCCTGCCTCGGCCTCCCAAAGTGCTGGGATTATAGGTGTGAGCTACCATGTGCAGACCAATTATATCATTATTCTCTGATAGTTGGCTTCTTACAATTTATATCTTTTGGGGGTAGCTTTGATAATTTATGTTAACCTAGAAAATCATCCAGTTCATCTAGATTTTCAAAATTATTTGTGTGAATTGACCAAGGTATTCTTTTATGATTAAACAGTTATTTCCTGGGTTTGCGACTACTCATCATAATTTCTTTTTTTTTTTTTTTTTTTTGAGACGGAGTCTTGCTCTGTCACCCAGGCTGGAGTGCAGTGGCCGGATCTCAGCTCACTGCAAGCTCCTCCTCTCGGGTTCACGCCATTCTCCTGCCTCAGCCTCCCGAGTAGCTGGGACTACAGGCACCCGCCACTTCGCCCGGCTAGTTTTTTGTATTTTTTAGTAGAGACTGGGTTTCACAGTATTAGCCAGGATGGTCTCGATCTCCTGACCTCATGATCCGCCCGTCTCGGCCTCCCAAAGTGCTGGGATTACAGGCTTGAGCCACCGCGCCCGGCCAGTTTTTTGTATTTTTAAGTAGAGACGGGGTTTCACCGTTTTAGCCAGGATGGGCTCGGTCTCCTGACCTCGTGATCCGCCCATCTCGGCCTCCCAAAGTGCTGGGATGACAGGCTTGAGCCACCGCACCCGGCCATCTTGTAGGTACTGTTGATGATTCAGTACGATAACGTGGATAAAATGCTTAGCATAGTGCCTGGCACATAAGAGCTCTGTAAATCTAAGTTCTTATTAAATATCCAAGAAAAGAGATTAATTCTCTTCAGGAGTGAGAGAAAGTCATCATTATTGAGGGGCTTTATCAGATGGGAACACCTGAATAGGGTTTTGTAGGATGAATAGGAATTCTTTCCACAAAGTTGCATTATAAATAGTTGCATTCAAGGCTGAAGAAACATGAGTGTGCAGAGGCTTAAAACAGCCTTGTGTCGGCCGGGCGTGGTGGCTCATGCCTGAAATCCCAGCACTTTGGGAGGTTGAGGCAGGCGGATCACGAGGTCAGGAGATTGAGACCATCCTGGCTAACACGGTGAAACCCCGTCTCTACTGAAAAATACGAAAAAATTAGCCAGGCGTGGCGCGGGCCCACCTGTAGTCCCAGCTACTCAGGAGGCTGAGAATGGCGTGAACCCGGGAGGCGGAGCTTGCAGTGAGCCGAGATCACGCCACTGCACTCCAGCCTGGGCGACAGAGCGAGACTCCGTCTCAAAAAAAAAAAAAAACAAAAAAAAAACCAGCCTTGTGTGTTTAGGGAGCTATAAGTAGAAGTTCTTAATTTAGGAGAACCAAACCAAGGGGGAAAGGAGGCCAAGGAACCACAGTTCTTACCCCTTTTCTGTTAATAATTGGGTTTAAATGTCATTAAGTTATTTTGTCCTTTTTAGAAAAGTAATAACATGCTATCATAAAAAAATAAAGACTTGAAGAAATATAAAATGTGTGTTTTACATGTATCCTGTTAATTGGCTTGGTTTTATTCTCCAGATTTTTTGCAGCCCTTTCTGTTTACCAGGTTATCTTGGACATATCTATTCCAAATTCCTTTTAACAGCCCAGCAAAAGAATATTAAGGAAGGTAAATCTGCCCCTACAAGACAATAATGTTTGGATGATCCGGCTTTCCTTCCTGCTACCCCCAGCCTTGAGAATAAATGACCTTGCTCATCACTGACCTTTTACCTGACCTTCGAATTTTTAACTGCATCAGCCAAAGAACTTATATTTTTAGTCTTCCTAAGGTGATTGCTATTGTAGTTTTGAAACACTTGGTTGTTATGTTTGAGGGTTTCATGGTCCAGAATTACC
>NW_020259123.1:0-5396 GCF_003255815.1 Theropithecus gelada | reverse complement strand
CACCTGACCAGCCCACCCCTCACCTGACCAGCCCAGCCCTCACCTGACCAGCCCACCCCACCGCCTGACCAGCCCACCCTAGGCCAGCCAGCTGACCCTGTGCTGAGCAGCAGGGCCCAGTCCTCACCCTGCCTTCCCCACGGGCCTCGTTGTCACTGGCTCCATATGGGGTCTTTGTACGAGAGCAGAAACAGACAGAACCTGGGTGAGCTTCACATGTGCCTTCTCGCTGATCCTTGGAAACAAGCAGATTCTACTCTGTTCACCACTCTTTCTGCTCAGTTTGATGCATTTTAGGCAAAAGCTGCCATCTTGCCAAGGCTCCGCCTCCTGGGTGTTGGGAGGGCTGGAAGATGGCAAGCCCCTGGGGGGATACGGGGCACCTGCAGGTCCCTCCACTTCCAGGTGCCCTCCACAGGGTCTTGGGTCAGCAGAAGCCCCTCGGTGGGACCTGACTCTACTTCCTGGCCTCATGGGCCCTCTAAGCCTCAGTTTTCCTCTCTGCACCAGAGGACAGCCAGTGGTCAGTGGCCCTTTGGGCTTGGCTGCTGCCCCTCACCTGCTGACTCGCTGCCCGTCTGTACTAGGGGTCAGGTAGTCAAGGGGCAGGTTCCAGGTTAGGCTCATCTTCCTATGTGACCTGGTCACCACAAGGCATAGCTCCTTTCCTAAGAGGAAAGTATCTGAGCACCTGAGGGTCCACCATGAGCCCCAAGGGTCCACCATGAGTGCTGAGGGTCCGCTGTGAGTCCCGAGGGTCCACTGTGCTACAGCCCACTTGGGTCTAACGGAACCATTGGACCTGGAGAAACTGCCCAACCCCCATTGCTCAGAACGGAGTGGGCTGGGCTTCCTCAGGGGGACCCTGGAAGCCGGGGCTGCTCCATCCCTGCTCTACCAGGGAGAAAACAGAGGCCTGGGTGGTGGGGCCGTGGCTTCTGGTCTGCTGACCACCTGCCCTAGAGACATGCTTCAAAATGCTGCAGGCCAGGCTCATGCCTGTAATCCCAGCACTTTGGAAGGCCAAGGCAGGAAAATCACTTGAGGCCAGGAGTGTGCGACCAGCCTGGGCAACACAGGAGACTCTGTCTCTACAAAAAAAAAAAAAAAAAAAAAGCAAAAAAAAAAAAGAAAGGCCCAAAGGATGGGGGGTTACTTGGACGAAGGCTCTGGCAAGCACAAGCTCAGCTGTGGGTAACCTGTCAGTCTCACTGTAACAAGCAGCCAGCACTGCAGGAAACGGACAGCTGCTGGGACACAGTCCTCTCCACCCTCCCTGAAGCCCCTGGAGGATGAGGCTCCTCCCAGCTCTTGCAGCCACCGAGCCCTGGGGTCTGTGGGGTCCCTCAGCTCCACCCCTTCACTGGCAACGCCACTGTAGATGCTCTTGGGATAGGACCCAGGAGGCCATCTCCTTCCCCAGCTCCGGCCACAGAGATGCCCAGGCCACGGTGCCATCTGCTTCAGTGGTTGGGCTGAGGCACCTGCAGGGACTGGGCCTGCCATCCTGCTAGAGCCCAGGGAGTCTGAGGACAGCACTTGAGAAAGTCACCCCAGAGAGGGACTTTCAGGTCTGGATCCCACTGAGGTCAGCATTTGGCCCAGGCTCGGAGCCCAGGATCTGGTGAGAATGGGGCATCCACTGAAGGTCACTCCTCCCTGGCAGCAGCAGAGCAGTGTTGGGGGGGGCACCCGCCTCTCCACCAGGGGCTCTGTCCCCTCCCTGGGGNTGTCCCCTCCCTGGGGGGGCACCCGCCTCTCCACCAGGGGCTCTGTCCCCTCCCTGGAATTTTGGAGGCATGACCAGAGGTGGTGAAGGGCTCACAGGGGCACACGTTTCTGGAAGAGAAAGCAGTCACTGCTGCTGGAGAAACAGGAGACCCACAGGGGCAGGGAAGGGTGGCTCCTGGGAGCCCTAAAGGAGAAGTGTGTGCCAGGATGCTGAAACTGGCACTCAGCTCCCAGCGTAAAGGGGCTGAGGGTCATGGGGGCCATAGAAGTGGTGGCTGCTGCCCTGGAGCTCTCGTTCTCACAGCTCCTAAGCATCGAAGCCATTCCCCAGGTCCCCAGGGACCCACTTGCTCACGTCCCAGCAGGCCCCGTGCCAGCCACAAGGCTCCCTCAAGGCCATGGCCAGGAGGACACCTCGTCCGGAAGCTCCCCTGCCCCCGTGTCTCCACTGTTGCTGGAGACTTCCATTGTTACTGGTCCAGCCTTCCCCTGCCAGGCAAAAGCATGTTCAGCCCATCCTGGGGCTGGGGCAGTTGGAAGAAGAGGGATTCCCAGAGGGCGGCCTGCCGAGAGGGCAGCAGCTTCCCTGCTACAGTGAGGACTCAGCCCTGGCTAGGGCTGCCCATGAGCCCCCGTGGCCCAGTCACCTGTGTGGGGAGGAGATCAGGAGTGGCTGGGTGGGACCCCTGAGGGGTCCCCTGGACAGACACCCCTCTGGGGGCAGAAGTAGGGTCTGAGAGAACAAGGGAAGCACTTCCTCAAGCAGGGATCCTCAAGCTGCGGCAGAGGATGGGCCAACCTGGGGAGCAGAGGGACAGCCTTTCAGAGACCGTCTGATGCTTCCACACATGACAAGAAACCAAGAACGTCTGATAGTTATTTTTCTGACACCTTCTATTTATGGAAGTGATACTTACTATTTGCGATCATGATCTGCTTTTAGAAAGCACTCTAAGTGAAAAAGTGAACTCATTTAAAGAAAACATTTAGTGACTATCAGGATGCTAGTGTGTGTACAAACAGCATTGGAGACGGTGCTGCAGGCGGGGAAGCCTGTGCGTGTGAAAGGCCACCGCTGCCCAAGTGCAGGCGCTAAGCAGAGGTCACTCCCTCCCCCCTCCTCCTTGCCCCTCCCTGTCCCCTTCCCTCCTTCCTTCCTTAGGGTTGGCCCCAGCTGTTCTTCGCAATACCCAGATCCCCATAGCTCAGCAAGAGGCCGCGGGAAGCAATGTTTTCCTCTCACAGACTCGGTTTCTGCTGCTCTGCTGGCCGCCTGAGGCTCCACCCTTTTCTCTGCTGGTCCCTCTTCCCTCGCTGCTGGCCTCTCACTAGGAGCTCAGTCCCAGGACTAAGTCTGCAACCACAGTCCCTGGCTAGAGGTCTGATGCAAGGCAGGCAGGACTAGCTTCATAGCGGTCTGCAGGGTCTGCAGCCACGACATCCCGGGACCCTCGGTTGCAATGGTCAGAAACCCTGTTTTGGTGTTGACAACGACTTTGCAGTCCAGGAGGTAGCTGGCTTCAGGTGAGGCTGGATCCAGATGCTGGAAGCAGCTGGGCCAGGCCGGTGTCCTGCCTCTCCCAAGGCTGGCTTCATTCTCCCGTTCTTCCCACCACCCACCTTCAGGGCCACAGCAGCTGGAATCCAACACCTGTCAGGGGCAGTCGCCCCTTTCACAAGAGCTTCAGCAAAGGCCTTGAGACTAAGGGGTCCAGTCTGGCTGGCCGGGCCCAGGTCACCTGCCAACTCCTAGGCAGGGGAGTGTCAGCCCCACCCAAGCTCCCCATGATCTGAGGATGGATAAAGGGGGCTGCCCAGAGGGAAATGGAGGTGCTGCAACACGAAGCTGGAATGGTCACAGCACAGGGTGAAGGCCCCAGCTGTCCTCAGGCCAACATGCCAAGGTAGTTAGGGGCCCCCCACCCCATACACCGTCATCCAGGCTCCTGCCCTGCCCCACTGCCCATACCCTCACAAGGGGCTTCCACTGAAAACTGGTGCAGTAGACCGGCTGAACCCCTGAGGAGTTCTGGGCAAGGACATGGGGGTCCCCTGAGTCACCATCACTCTCTGCTTTGCTGGCGCAGCCCCTGAGTCGCCTCACAACGCTGGGGCAAGAGTCAGAGCCCAGGGTCTGCCCTTCCTAAGCAGAGGTGGGAGCTGGGGGCAGGGGGCAAGAAGTGCCTCTCCCAAGGTCTCTGCCCCCAACCTCTCTGTGCCAGGTGCAGAGGCCTCAGCAGATCCTGCCGGGGCCCAACAGGTTGGAGAAGTGGTGTAGGCGGTCAGGGCCCTCCATGCTGGGGACAGGGCCCTCCATGCTGGGGACAGAGGTGCACCGTGACCGCAGTTGGTGGAGGCCTGACCGCTGGGCCTGGGCTCTGGCTGAGCCTCTGAGATCCTGTGGGGGCCTGACCATTACCCTGGGTTTTTCAAGATGACCAGGAGTTCGTGAGGCTGGGTGGGGACTCCGTGGGGGGCGGGGACATGGCCATCCAGAGGTCAGGAGCAGAAGAGCCAGTCTCTCCTCGCTCTCCCCCCAGGCAAGAGGAGCACAGAAACGGGTTGCAGGAGCTCAGGGTCCAGTTGCCAGAGACCCCTCCCCACCCCTGCAGACCCAGAGCTGGCTCAGCGGAGGTGCCAGCCCAGCCTTAGGTGCACAGCTTGGCCTCCTTTCCAGTTAGGGCAGGCCGGCCAGACCCAGCCATGTCTGCATACAGTCCCTGGCTATAGCCCTGGCCCTGGAGGGGTGTCCTGGTTGCTGGGTGATCTATGCAGGGATGGGATTAAGGGGCCGGGGTCTTGGGGTGCGTCCCGCCTTCCCCTCCCCATCGGTGCCACCTACCCAGTGCACCGGGTGGGCTTTTTGAATTCCCTTTGTCCAGCCCTGACCTCCCTGCAACCATCAGGAGGGCCCCCCCAGAGCGCATCTGGCGGGAGAGGTGGGGCGATGAGGCTGAGAAGGTCGGCGCCCTGCAGCTGCCCCAGCTGCGTGGGGAGCGAAGGGAGTTCTCACCTTGCGAAGTCTCGTCTGTCAGGCTTTCCTCCGGGTGGGCGCTGTCCATCTCGAAAGGAACAGAAGCCGCGGGGCCAAGGAAAGGCTCCGTGGTGGTCCCCACCCCATCGGTATGGGCAGGTACCCTGACTGTGCGGGTCCCCGCCGCGGGTCCAGGGCGGCCAGCGCGAGGGTTCGAGGCCCGGGGTCCTGCGTGTGCCAGGCCACTGCGCCCCCATCGTAAAGCACGAAGTCCCCGAATGGTGTGGCCACGGGCGGTCGCGGAGCTGCACGACACGAAACGAAGCCGGCCACAGCCCGTGAGTTTCGGCTCGGAAAAGCCGCAGGCGTCCAAGGTGCGCTCACTAGGCGGGAAGCCGGGGGAGAGGCGGCCCTGCCCGCACCCGGCCCCTGCCCGCACCCCGCGCCCCTGCACGCACCCCAGCCCCACCTGCACTTCGGCCGCCTTACTGCGCCCCCCCTCCTCCCCCCGCCCGCCCCGGATCCCCTGCACCCGCAGGCCGCGGCCCGGCGAGGGTTAAGAGGGGCGGGGCGAGGGGCGGCCCCGCCTCCGCCGCCGCGCCGGGTCCGAGCGCGCACGGGGCGCGGGGGCGGGTCGGAGCGGGCGGCGGCGGCGGAGGGCGCGGCGCGCCGGGGATCGCGGGGAGCGGGC
>NW_020259122.1:0-5396 GCF_003255815.1 Theropithecus gelada | reverse complement strand
AACTCATCCTTTTTTATGGCTGCATAGTATTCCATGGTGTATATGTGCCACATTTTCTTAATCCAGTCTGTCACTGATGGACATTTGGGCTGATTCCAAGTCTTTGCTATTGTGAATAGTGCTGCAATAAACATACGTGTGCATGTGTCTTTATAGCAGCATAATTTATAATCCTTTGGGTATATACCCAGTAATGGGATGGCTGGGTCATATGGTACATCTAGTTCTAGATCCTTGAGGAATCGCCATACTGTTTTCCATAATGGTTGAACTAGTTTACAATCCCACCAACAGTGTAAAAGTGTTCCTATTTCTCCACATCCTCTCCAGCACTTGTTGTTTCCTGACTTTTTAATGATTGCCATTCTAACTGGTGTGAGATGGTATCTCATTGTGGTTTTGATTTGCATTTCTCTGATGGCCAGTGATGATGAGCATTTTTTCATGTGTCTGTTGGCTGTATGAATGTCTTCTTTTGAGAAATGTCTGTTCATATCCTTTGCCCACTTTTTGATGGGGTTGTTTGTTTTTTTCTTGTAAATTTGTTTGAGTTCTTTGTAGGTTCTGGATATTAGCCCTTTGTCAGATGAGTAGATTGCAAAAATTTTCTCCCATTCTGTAGGTTGCCTGTTCACTCTGATGGTAGTTTCTTTTGCTGTGCAGAAGCTCTTTAGTTTAATTAGATCCCATTTGTCAATTTTGGCTTTTGCTGCCGCTGCTTTTGGTGTTTTAGACATGAAGTCTTTGCCCATGCCTATGTCCTGAATGGTACTACCTAGGTTTTCCTCTAGGATTTTTATGGTATTAGGTCTAACATTTAAGTCTCTAATCCATCTTGAATTAATTTTCGTATAAGGAGTAAGGAAAGGATCCAGTTTCAGCTTTCTGCTTATGGCTAGCCAATTTTCCCAGCACCATTTATTAAATAGGGAATCCTTTCCCCATTTCTTGTTTCTCTCAGGTTTGTCAAAGATCAGATGGCTGTAGATGTGTGGTATTATTTCTGAGGACTCTGTTCTGTTCCATTGGTCTATATCTCTGTTTTGGTACCAGTACCATGCTGTTTTGGTTACTGTAGCCTTGTAGTATAGTTTGAAGTCAGGTAGCGTGATGCCTCCAGCTTTGTTCTTTTGACTTAGGATTGTCTTGGAGATGCGGGCTCTTTTTTGGTTCCATATGAACTTTAAAGCAGTTTTTTCCAATTCTGTGAAGAAACTCATTGGTAGCTTGATGGGGATGGCATTGAATCTATAAATAACCTTGGGCAGTATGGCCATTTTCACGATATTGATTCTTCCTATCCATGAGCATGGTATGTTCTTCCATTTGTTTGTGTCCTCTTTTATTTCACTGAGCAGTGGTTTGTAGTTCTCCTTGAAGAGGTCCTTTACATCCCTTGTAAGTTGGATTCCTAGGTATTTTATTCTCTTTGAAGCAATTGTGAATGGAAGTTCATTCCTGATTTGGCTCTCTGTTTGTCTGTTACTGGTGTATAAGAATGCTTGTGATTTTTGCACATTAATTTTGTATCCTGAGACTTTGCTGAAGTTGCTTATCAGCTTAAGGAGATTTTGGGCTGAGACAATGGGGTTTTCTAAATATACAATCATGTCATCTGCAAACAGGGACAATTTGACTTCTTCTTTTCCTAACTGAATACCCTTGATTTCTTTCTCTTGCCTGATTGCCCTAGCCAGAACTTCCAACACTATGTTGAATAGGAGTGGTGAGAGAGGGCATCCCTGTCTTGTGCCAGTTTTCAAAGGGAATTTTTCCAGTTTTTGCCGATTCAGTATGATATTGGCTGTGGGTTTGTCATAAATAGCTCTTATTATTTTGAGGTACGTTCCATCAATACCGAATTTATTGAGCGTTTTTAGCATGAAGGGCTGTTGAATTTTGTCAAAAGCCTTTTCTGCATCTATTGAGATAATCATGTGGTTCTTGTCTGTGGTTCTGTTTATATGCTGGATTATGTTTATTGATTTGTGAATGTTGAACCAGCCTTGCATCCCAGGGATGAAGCCCACTTGATCATGGTGGATAAGCTTTTTGATGTGTTGTTGAATCCGGTTTGCCAGTATTTTATTGAGGATTTTTGCATCGATGTTCATCAGGGATATTGGTCTAAAATTCTCTTTTTTTGTTGTGTCTCTGCCAGGCTTTGGTATCAGGATGATGTTGGCCTCATAAAATGAGTTAGGGAGGATTCCCTCTTTTTCTATTGATTGGAATAGTTTCAGAAGGAATGGTACCAACTCCTCCTTGTACCTCTGGTAAAATTCAGCTGTGAATCCATCTGGTCCTGGACTTTTTTTGGTTGGTAGGCTATTAATTATTGCCTCAATTTCAGAGCCTACTATTGGTCTATTCAGGGATTCAACTTCTTCCTGATTTAGTCTTGGAAGAGTGTGAGTGTCCAGGAAATTATCCATTTCTTCTAGATTTTCCAGTTTATTTGCATAGAGGTGTTTATAGTATTCTCTGATGGTAGTTTGTATTTCTGTGGGGTCGGTGGTGATATCCCCTTTATCATTTTTAATTGCGTCGATTTGATTCTTCTCTCTTTTCTTCTTTATTAGTCTTGCTAGTGGTCTGTCAATTTTGTTGATCTTTTCAAAAAACCAACTCCTGGATTCATTGATTTTTTGGAGGGTTTTTTGTGTCTCTATCTCCTTCAGCTCTGCTCTGATCTTAGTGATTTCTTGCCTTCTGCTAGCTTTTGAATGTGTTTGCTCTTGCTTCTCTAGTTCTTTTAATTGCGATGTTAGAGTGTCAATTTTAGATCTTTCCTGCTTTCTCTTGTGTGCATTTAGTGCTATAAATTTCCCTCTACACACTGCTTTAAATGTGTCCCAGAGATTCTGGTATGTTGTATCTTTGTTCTCATTGGTTTCAAAGAACATCTTTATTTCTGCCTTCATTTCGTTATGTACCCAGTAGTCATTCAGGAGCAGGTTGTTCAGTTTCCATGTAGTTGAGCGGTTTTGATTGAGTTTCTTAGTCCTGAGTTCTAGTTTGATTGCACTGTGGTCTGAGAGACAGTTTGTTATAATTTCTGTTCTTGTACATTTGCTGAGGAGTGCTTTACTTCCAATTATGTGGTCAATTTTGGAGTAAGTACGATGTGGTGCTGAGAAGAACGTATATTCTGTTGATTTGGGGTGGAGAGTTCTATAGATGTCTATTAGGTCTGCTTGGTGTAGAGCTGAGTTCAATTCCTGGATATCCTTGTTAACTTTCTGTCTCGTTGATCTGTCTAATGTTGACAGTGGAGTGTTGAAGTCTCCCATTATTATTGTATGGGAGTCTAAGTCTCTTTGTAAGTCTCTAAGGACTTGCTTTATGAATCTGGGTGCTCCTGTATTGGGTGCATATATATTTAGGATAGTTAGCTCTTCCTGTTGAATTGATCCCTTTACCATTATGTAATGGCCTTCTTTGTCTCTTTTGATCTTTGATGGTTTAAAGTCTGTTTTATCAGAGACTAGTATTGCAACCCCTGCTTTTTTTTGTTCTCCATTTGCTTGGTAAATCTTCCTCCATCCCTTTATTTTGAGCCTATGTATGTCTCTGCGTGTGAGATGGGTCTCCTGAATACAGCAGACTGATGGGTCTTGACTCTTTATCCGGTTTGCCAGTCTGTGTCTTTTAATTGGAGCATTTAGTCCATTTACATTTAAGGTTAATATTGTTATGTGTGAACTTGATCCTGCCATTATGATATTAACTGATTATTTTGCTCGTTAGTTGATGCAGTTTCTTCCTAGCCTCGATGGACTTTACATTTTGGCATGTTTTTGCCATGGCTGGTTCTGGTTGTTCCTTTCCATGTTGAGTGCTTCCTTCAGGGTCTCTTGTAAGGCAGGCCTAGTGGTGACAAAATCTCTAAGCATTTGCTTATCTGTAAAGGATTTTATTTCTCCTTCACTTATGAAACTTAGTTTGGCTGGATATGAAATTCTGGGTTTAAAATTCTTTTCTTTAAGAATGTTGAATATTGGCCCCCACTCTCTTCTGGCTTGTAGAGTTTCTGCCGAGAGATCTGCTGTTAGTCTGATGGGCTTCCCTTTGTGGGTAACCCGACCTTTCTCTCTGGCTGCCCTTAAGATTTTTTCCTTCATTTCAACTTTGGTGAATCTGGCAATTATGTGTCTTGGAGTTGCTCTTCTCGAGGAGTATCTTTGTGGCATTCTCTGTATTTCCTGGATTTGAATGTTGGCCTGCCCTACTAGGTTGGGGAAGTTCTCCTGGATGATATCCTGAAGAGTGTTTCCAACTTGGTTCCATTTTCCCCCTCACTTTCAGGCACCCCAATCAGACGTAGATTTGGTCTTTTTACATAGTCCCATACTTCTTGCAGGCTTTGTTCATTTCTTTTTCTTCTTTTTTCTTTTGGTTTTTCTTCTCGCTTCATTTCATTCATTTGATCCTCAATCGCTGATACTCTTTCTTCCAGTTGATCGAGTCGGTTACTGAAGCTTGTGCATTTGTCACGTATTTCTCGTGTCATGGTTTTCATCTCTTTCATTTCGTTTATGATCTTCTCTGCATTAATTACTCTAGCCATCAATTCTTCCACTTTTTTTTCAAGATTTTTAGTTTCTTTGTGCTGGGTACGTAATTCCTCCTTTAGCTCTGAGAAGTTTGATGGACTGAAGCCTTCTTCTCTCATCTCGTCAAAGTCATTCTCCGTCCAGCTTTGATCCGTTGCTGGCGATGAGCTGCGCTCCTTTGCCGGGGGAGATGCACTCTTATTTTTTGAATTTCCAGCTTTTCTGCCCTGCTTTTTCCCCATCTTTGTGGTTTTATCTGCCTCTGGTCTTTGATGATGGTGATGTACTGATGGGGTTTTGGTGTAGGTGTCCTTCCTGTTTGATAGTTTTCCTTCTAACAGTCAGGACCCTCAGCTGTAGGTCTGTTGGAGATTGCTTGAGGTCCACTCCAGACCCTGTTTGCCTGGGTATCAGCAGCAGAGGCTGCAGAAGATAGAATATTTCTGAACAGCGAGCGTACCTGTCTGATTCTTGCTTTGGAAGCTTCCTCTCAGGGGTGTACTCCACCCTGTGAGGTGTGGGGTGTCAGACTGCCCCTAGTGGGGGATGTCTCCCAGTTAGGCTACTCAGGGGTCAGGGACCCACTTGAGCAGGGAGTCTGTCCCTTCTCAGATCTCAACCTCCGTGTTGGGAGATCCACTGCTCTCTTCAAAGCTGTCAGACAGAGTCGTTTGCGTCTGCAGTGGTTTCTGCTGCTTTTTTGTTGTTGTTGTGTAGCTGTGCCCTGTCCCCAGAGGTGGAGTCTACAGAGACAGGCAGGTTTCCTTGAGCTGCTGTGAGCTCCACCCAGTTGGAGCTTCCCAGCAGCTTTGTTTACCTACTTAAGCCTCAGCAATGGCG
>NW_020259121.1:0-10645 GCF_003255815.1 Theropithecus gelada | reverse complement strand
CAAGTGCCTGAGGTGGCCTTTTGACATCAGAGGGCCAAAAACCTCACCCTCAAATCATGCTAATGCCACCATTTTCTGCGTATATGTCCTGTGAAATGTCATGAGCCTAGGTGTGATGGTATGTACCTGGAGTCCCAGCTAGAGAGCAGGCTATGGTGGGATGGCTTGAGACTGTAGTGAGCTATGATCATGCCACTGCACTTCAGCCTGCATGACAGAGCAACACCTTGTCTCAAAAGAAGAAAAAAAAAGGAGAGAAGAGAAGGAAGAAGGGAAGGAGGGAGGAAGTGAAGGAAGGGAAAGAGAGAGAAATAGAGAAATACCTTTGGTCTCTGATGTTGGTGACCTTCGGATGGGGTTTTTGCGTGGTCGTCCTTTTTGTTTATGTTGATGCTATTGCTTTCTGTTTGTTAGTTTTCCTTCTAACAGGCCCCTCTTCAGCAGGTCTGCTAAGAGTTTGCTGGTGGTCCACTCCAGACGCTGTTTTCCTAGGTATCACCAGCAGAGGCTGCAGAACAGTAAAGACTGCGGACTGCTCCTTCCTCTGGAATCTTCATCCCAGAGGAGCACATGCCAGATGCCAGCCGGAGCTCTCCTGTATGAAGTGTCTGTTGATCCCTGGTGGGAGGTGTCTCCCCATCAGGAGGCACGGGGGTCAGGGACCCACTTGAGGAGGCAGTCTGTCCCTTAGCAGAGCTCAAGCACTGTGCTGGGAGATCCACTGCTCTCTTCAGAGCTGGGAGGCAAAAAAAGTATAAGTCTGCTGAAGCTGTGCCCACAGCCACCCCTTTCCCCAGGTGCTCTGTCCCAGGGAGATGGGAGTTTTGTCTACAAGGCCCTGAATGAGGCTACTGCCTTTCTTTCAGAGATACTCTGCTCAGAGAGGAGGAATCTAGAAACGCAGTCTGGCTACGGAGGCTTTGTGGCGAGGTGGTGGGCTCCAACCAGTCCAAACTTCCCATAAATTATAAAAATATATGTAACATTAAAAACAGTCACACACTGGGAATGGAGGTATAGTTCAGGGTAGAGCTTTCCACACTAGCAGCGGAGATTTCTGGCCAAAACCTGGACGAGCTGTGTGGCCCTCATGCTATGTTGTCTCCATGATGCTTCCCAGGACTGCTCTCTGATCCATGTCAGGGCCTGGGAACTTCCCCAACTTCGCCAACTGTTTCATGAACTGGATTTAATGCAAAGATCCCAGACTGAGAGATATCTTTATATGTCAGTATTGCATGTGTCTCAATTTGTGTCTCCAAACTGCTATTTTGTAAACAAGAAGAAATCAGACATGTAGACCTAAAGGCTGTTCCAGCAGTGAACGGGTACACTCCTCCCAGCTGCTCCCGTCACCACAGACTGAGGGAAAGCGGGGAGATGTGCAGGTATGTGAGCAGGGGCTAGGGTTTGGGAATTGGGGATGGACTTTTCTGGGGTGAGTTTGTGGTAAAATCCGTTGCTGGTCTTACTCTCTAAAAGCAAGCGGGAACTTTCAATGTGCTGTAGGACTGCTGGGTGTGATTACCAACATGAAAGGTGCTTATTAAACAGTCATGACAANCTGGCATCATTCATTCCATCCATTGTCTTCACTGAGCCCCTCTCTCCCTAGGCACGGGGGAGCTGGGCTGGGAGCCCATATGTGTGGACAAGTGGGGCTATCCTGTACCACATGCCAGACCTCAGGCTGGCAATCACCTGTTTGGGTATCTTAGATCTATGTCTGGGTAGATGCCTTTACTCCAGGCCTCTGCAGCACAATGCAGACCCTTATCATGGCACTTCCCACCCTACAATTTCCTACCCACACCTACACTGTGGTCTCTCTGAACATGGTATTACATCTTTTCACACCACAGTCCTTGACACATGCCAGGCACTTGGTGCAGTCTTGCTATGTAAAAGTGACTTATCATTGTTAGGACATTTTAGTGGAGAAATGGTAAACCACACATTTACTACAGCCCAGCCTGGACCTCCCGTCATGATTACACAGGAACTGTCTACAGATGATGACACAGCAAAAAAACCAGCTGGTTCACTGAAACGGCACAAACAAGAGTATGGCTCAATTTCTTTTTTTTTAAAACAAAAAGCATCTTATGTCCCTGTTGGGGTCCACGTGTTTCCTAAACAAAGGAATGAACACACAAGACAACACAGGACAAGACACATATGGCGGCCGCGCTCAGAGCCTCCGCCTCACTTTATTTATACTCCATAAACCCCACGTCAGCAGAAAGAACACAATGCAAAACAAACTTTCTTTACCCAGATGTAACCTTCTACTTAGTTCCTTGTCTCTATGCTCTTTCTTATTTGTCAGTCTTCTTGGCGCCTACGGGAGTTCATTAAAAGTTCAATTGGAGATACTGTCCTTGAGCCCTATCTATTCTCAGCATACTGTTTTCAAGGGCCCCTGCATTTCCCCCTTTTTGTTTTGCCTCAATTCTAAAAAGGTAGCCCATATTTGTTCCTGTGTTTTCTTTTGTTTTTGGAGGCGACGGAGGGAGCATCGGATCACCAAGAGAAGCAGACCCAATCCGAGCGCCCAAAGCAATATACTTTCAGAGATTGTAGAGATCCATGTTTTCATCTGGGTCCATGGGTTAAGGGCAGCAAGGCGTTGACCCAGCTCCTGCAGGGTTGCGGTTTCGGACAATACATGTAATTGTTGTCGAAATGCTTTGGAAATATTTTGAGTGAGCTCTTGGATGTCCAAACTAATATTTTTATGGCCTACTAATAATTTTCGGATTTCGGTCCAATTCTAAGAGATATTAAAAGGCACAGGCGTTACACAAAATTGAGTGGAGTTCCAATCACATTGTAATGTTATTCGAGTACTGAGGACAGTGAGCTGATCTCCAAGCCATGTCAATGCTTGCTCTATGTTGTCTAATCTTTCAGCAAGTTGAGAATCAATGTTTTGTTGTTGAAGCCATAACCGGTGAGACTGCTCGTGCCATTGCTGCACAAATTCAGCATTTTGTATGCTTTGATGTAGAGCGAGCCCTGCTACGGCCGCAGTGGAGGCGATGGTGACAAGGCTCATCACCGAGGCAATTATAAGTCCAAGGGCACGGCAGGTTCGCTGGAGAGAAGTCCAAATATAAGTCTCAAGAGGTGATGCCCCCCACGGTCGTGTAAGGTTAACAGGTAGCCAAATTTCCTTACGAGCCCTGAGGATATAAATATCCCCAGTAAAATTGTGCCACCAGGAATGATTGAGGCAAGACAAAAATGTACACGTATCTGTATAATTAACAATCCCCGTATCATTATCCCATGTCAAATTTTCCGCTAATAATGGGTAGGGCTTACGGACACAAGCAATAATATATCGGGAGGTATTCTGATATAACTGAATATGAAAGAAGTTATTCGGGTTAGAAAGATTAAGGGACATATTTCCCACAAAAGTGCTAATGGCATCGCCTGCAGTTAACAATTTCCAAAGATGACTCTGTACTTGTAAAGAGTGTCTAAGATGAGGCATAGGTGGCGACAGGCCTCCTTCACGCCATACCAAGGTTTCATTACCATTAGCGGCAATATTTTTATTTACCCGGTGCCATTTTAAAGGTATGTGACTAAATTTTGTTTGAATATCACTGTGCACACTCCAATCAGTTATTTGCATCCCATTGTATTCTAATAAAATCTGGGGTTTAGTTCCCCGACATTGTTGCCACTCCAGCACCTCAATATTAGGGGAAACCTCTGGGATAGGACAAAAAGGTAAAAAACTAGGAATAGTCTCATTACTATATACAGTATGATTATATTGAAAGCTTTTAGTTACAATAATAACAGTATTAGCAGCCACATGACTATGATTATAGCGAATAGCCCAGGCTTCATGTGATTTTTGGAGACAATGAGGACAATTTCCCATGCATATTGGAAGTCCTTCCACTCTAAATTGGTATGTGCTGTTTATGATTCCCGTTTCCTGTTCTGTGTTGTCCTTGTCTATATAGGGGGATGGCATCTAAGTAGTGTCATTGGTGAAAACCTTAATTTCCGCCTCCACCCAGGCGACTCCCTGATACAAGGGTGGAAAGGGAATATAAGTCCAATATTCATACAAAGCCTCACTAAGGGAAATAAGTTCCCCGCTGAGGCACATCCAACAAAGGAAGAAATGCATGCTGAATCCAGTTTTCTTTTCAACAGGGTTTCAATCGTCTTGTAGGAAACCACTCAGGTCCGCTCCCTGTAAGGACAAGAGCATAGTCCCGTCCCTGTTTTAGAACTTGCCCTTGAACATACTTATTTTCTTCATTAGGATACCAAATCCTTAAATTGTCAGCGGGGACTATCACCGAGGGAGGTGAGGAAAGATGGGTTATGGCAGTGGACTCTTGCAATTGTCTCCATTGATTTAAAAAATTTAAGGTAAAAAGAACCTTCAGAATCTGGTTTTTGGGGGACTCATTTCCCCCTTTTTGTTTTTGTAGTTGAGTTTTTAAGGTTAAATTTGCGCGCTCAATGATGGCTTGACCTTGACTGTTGCCCGGGATATCGGTGATATGTTGAATATTGTATTGCTGTAAGAAAACTTGTAATTTATGAGAGACATAGGCAGCGGCATTATCAGTTTTAAGTATAAGAGGAATGCCCATGATGGCGAAACAAGCTAAGAGATGTGTAATAACAGAATCAGCTTTCTCAGATGGCAACGGAGTGGCCCATTGAAAATGAGAAAAGGGGCCGGGCGCGGTGGCTCACGCCTGTAATCCCTGCACTTTGGGAGGCCGAGGTGGGCGGATCACGAGGTCAGGAGATCGAGACCAGCCTGGCTAACACGGTGAAACCCCGTCTCTACTAAAAAATACAAAAAATTAGCCAGGCGCGGTGGCGGGCGCCTGTAGTCCCAGCTACTCGGGAGACTGAGGCAGGAGAATGGCGCGAACCCGGGAGGCGAAGCTTGCAGTGAGCCGAGATGGTGCCACTGCACTCCAGCCTGGGCGACAGAGTGAAGACTCCGCCTCAAAAAAAAAAAAAAAAAAAAAAGAAAATAAGAAAAGGTATCAATGGTATGATGAACATACTTTAATCGTCTAAAAAACGGGACATGTGTGACATGCATTTGCCAAATCTGATTAACTTGAGTATCTCGTGGATTAACCCCAGGATGGAAGGATGGAATGCTCAAAGGAGCAAAGGAAGGACAAGCTCGAATAAGAGAACGAGCTTGTTTATGAGTTAAAGGAAACCGTCATTGAAGGCCAGAACTATTAGTGTGATGTAGAGCATGTTTTTGTTTTGTAGCCTGCAGGTGGTCAATTAAAAGCGAATCAATCTGAGTATTACCATGAACTAATGGTCCAGGAATTTGAGAATGAGAACGAAGATGAGTGATGAATAAAGGAGCTCGACGTTGGCTCAAAGTAGAGGATAACAAAGAAAAGAGTTTTTGAAGAGAAGAAGTAGCACAAAGAGGTAAAGTGGCCTGAGAAATATAAGAAGTAACATAAACGGCGTATTGAGAATCACTAATAATGTTATAACTAGTAGTAGGGAAATTAAGTAAGACTATGAGAATAGCAAACAATTCTCTCTGTTGCACCGAGGGATAAGGATAAACTGTAACTCGAGATTGATGAACACTAATATTTAGCCTTACCATTGCTATTAGCGTCAGTAAAAAAGGTAGGACCTTGAACAGGAAATACAGAAATTGGTGAGAAAGGCAGCACAGAATGTTGCCTAAAAAATGAAAAGATCGGAGACTTAGGATATTGGGTAGAAAATTGTTCAACAAATGAAGTGCAAGTAACTTGCCAAGAATCAGAAGTTGCAAGAAGATAAGTAATTTGACTATGAGTGAATTCAGAGATAATTAAGGGAGGATCTTTTCCCCAAGGTTGTCGACAGCAATGTCGTCCTTTGATGATTAGTTTAGCTAAACGGTCGATATAAGTAGTCAAGCATTTAGATGTTTTATTGGACAAAAAGATCCATTCTAGTGGCCGATTAGTTTGACGAATTATTCTTGTGGGAGAATGTAAAGTATGAAATAAACAAAAGGAAAGGGGAACGTCAGGAAGGATATAATGTAAATGGGCCTTTTGAAGTTGCTCTTTTATAAGCTGGAGTTTCTGTAAAGCCAAAGGAGTTAAATGGCGTGAGCTGTCCAAGTGACTGTCTCCTTCTAGAATAGAAAAAAGATGTTGTAACTGATATGTTGGTATTTCTAAAACAGGACGCATCTTTTGAAAGTCATTCAATGTTTTTAAATGATCACGTCGAATTTGAGTTTTTTGGGGTCGAATATTTTGTGCTCTCAAGGTATAACCTAAATATTGAATAGGAAAATCTACTTGAATTTTTTCTGGGGCAATATTAATATTGAAATATTGATTTTCAATATCAATATTGAATATCAATATTGAATATCAATATAAATATTGAGTAGAAAGAAAGCTGAGTTTGTAATGATGTAAAAGGACAAATTTTTGACACAAGGTAGGGCTGTTTAACATACCTTGAGGTAAAACTTTTCATTGATATTGAGAAAGTAGCTGAGAATTATTAAAAACAGGAACAAAGAAGATCTATATAATGATAAATTAACACAGTTGGAAACTGATTTTTTATAGGATTTAAAGTCTTATGTACGAATTTTTGACATAAAGTAGGGTTATTAAGTATATCCTGGGGAAGAAGCTTCTACTGATATTTTTGAATGGGCTGTTTATTATTAGGAATAGTAAAGGCAAACTTTTTACAATCTTGAGGTTGTAATGGAATAGAGAAAAACAATTTTTGAGAACTATGACCATTAATTTTTAACTTTGTGGGATAAGGGCAGGATTAGGAAGACCAGGCTGTAAACTTCTCTTAGGTTGAATGTAAACATTTATAGTTTTAAGATTAGTTAATAAACACCATTTTTTATTTTTTTCTCTCTCTCTTTTTTTTTTTTTTAACATGACATACATGACAAAGACAGGGGAATTCCATGCAGAAGTACTTGGCTTTATATGCCTCTCGGCCATTTGTTTTTTGACTTACTCTTTTAAAGCCCTAAGTTTTTCTTTAGATAATGGCCACTGTTTCACCTAAACAGGAGTGGTAGTTTTCCACTTTAATTATAAAGTGGCTATGAGTTTAAAGGATTGTAGCCCATTTTGAGTTTAAAGGATTGTAGCCCATTTTGAACATCATATTTTTGGCAGCTGAGGAAATATGAGGAATGTTTAAAAAAGCACCAAATTGTTGTGAAAGATCTTGTCCCCAAAGATTAATATTGATAGGAACAATATAAAAAAACACTTGACCTTGTTGACCTTTAGGACCGACACAGGTTAAAGGTTTTACGTTTTGATAAACCACAGAAGCAGCACCCAAGCCAGTGAGTATAACTGAAACTTGTTTTCTTTTTTTCATTGTATAGGCCACTAATTTAAACAAATGATAGACACATTTATCTCTGTATCAATTAACCCTTTATGAACATAAGGGCTTTTGATTAGAAACTAAAGTTTCCCAAAAAACAGTTTTTCTTGTGCTACCAAACCCTCTCTGTCGAGATATCTTTTCAGATAGGAACGGAAAAAAAGGCAATAAAAGTAATTGTGCAATACGCGCCCCTGCCTCTAGGCGTATAAATTGTGAGACTTGTACCATAATAAGAATTTTATTAGTAACATCAGGATCAATGATTCCTGGAATCACCATTAACTCCCGTATAGCACTGTTGTTTTGACCTAACAAAAGTCTTATATGTCTTTTTGGCAAAGGGCCACACACTCTAATAGCCAATTAGGAGACAAGGTATAAGGCTGAGTAATAGCTAAGTCAGCAGTGGTGCTCTGCTTAGTTGTCGCATAAAGCTGAGAAACTGGGGTAAGGTGTGGGATCCTTAAGGAGGACTTGAATTTATTCTTTGATGTTGTAGGCCATTGCTCACTGGGTATTGTAGTAGACTTGTATTGTAATTGTTGGGGCCCCAAGCCTGTGGGCCCCGACTCCTGTTTCCCGGGAGAGGAGACAATTAATTTTCACTTTTATCAGTTTTGGAACGACATTTATTTGTTCAATGTTGACCTTTACCACAACGTTTGTACACCTCTGAAGGCAGCTTTCTGCCTTGAGGGATAAAAGTGTTCAATTTTTTACGACATTCTTTTTTGAAATGTCCAGGTTTACCACACTGAAAGCAAACACCTTGTTGGTTATTTCCTTTTAAGGTTTTAGACAAAGCTCCAGCAAATAATTGAGCATTATAAATAGCCCTTTTAACACTAGCACAAGTTTTAATATATTTATTTAAATTGGCCCCACTGGCCTTTACCGGTCTTAACAATTTTTGACAGTTAGCATTAGCATTTTTAAAAGACAATGTTTATAACAAAATTTTTGAAGCAGGGCCAAGACCCACAATTTTCAAGACAGCATCTTGAAGACGGGCTATGAAATCTGGATATGGTTTATTTGTGCCCTGTAAAATCTTCACAGAGGAAAGGGAAGATTTTCCTGTTATCTCTACCTTATTTCAGGCCCTTAAAAACAAAGTCTTGATTTGAGTAAGGGTGACATCATCTAGGCCAGCCTGAGCATTAAGAGTAGCATATTGGCCCGTGCCTGTGAGTTGTTCTTCAGTGGGTCCTGGGGGATCACACGTAGCAGCTGTGCAATTGTAACCACTGAGAACGATCAAGAAAAGCCTTTTCCAAAGTCTCCCAGTCTATAGGAATCATCAAATTTTCTGATGAAAAAGCATCAAGAAGACCAAGGATAAAAGGAGATTGAGGTCCATAGTTAGAAATGGCAGCTTTCATTTCTTTCAAAAATTTAAATTGTAAGGCATTAAATTGGACATTATTGCTACCATTTGGAAACTGAGCATTAGGAGCAAAAGAAGCACGAATAATTGGAAACAGATCTAGCTCCTTAAATTTCTTATCTTTTCTTTTTCTCCCTCTCTCAATGGCCGGAAAGGCACTGAGAAAACTGCCAGACAAAGGTAAGGAAGCTGGGGGGTTGGAGGCACTGGAAAATCTTCTTCTAACAGGGCAGAAGGAAAAGAAACAGGGAAAGCTCGCAAAGGTGAATTAGAAGAATGTATCTGTAATATTTGTTGAAGCATTTCCACAATACGCTACATGTCAGAATTTCCCTTAGAAGAAGGAAGAGTTGGCTTTTTCTCTTCTCTCTCTTTTGTTACCCCCGCATCCTCTGTTACTCTGGCACAAATGGGCTCTATTTCAGATTTATTTTTTCCCAAACCCTCAGATGCCTTTTTTCCTGTGGCTACATCACCACACTCTGAATCAGTCTCAAGTAACTCTAATGCCTGAGTGATAGAGTTACACAAGGTCCACAAATTTAGAGGCACAGTATCCCCTAACTGGTGAGCTCTAGGTAGAGCTTTTACTACCTGTAACCATTCTCTCTGATTCAGCTGTATTTTAGTCTGATACTGAAACCAGTAACAATGTTGTTCAACATGGGCAAACAATCACTTCAAAGTCTTTTTTTTTTTTTTTTTTTCACTTCTACTCCTATAGACAGCAATAGTCCTTGAAACAGCCATAAATATTCTGAGGCCAGAGAGGTGGAATTCCCCATAATTTTCCCGTGGGTCCCCCTTTTTTTGTTTTACTTACAAACCCGGGGTGCTCCCCCTCCAGTTCCTTGCTCTCTTGGAGCCACGGACCCTGCTCCCTGCGCCAGTTGTTGGGGTCCACGTGTTTCCTAAACAAAGGAATGAACACACAAGACAACACAGGACAAGACATATATGGCGGCCGCGCTCAGAGCCTCCGCCTCACTTTATTTATACTCCATAAACCCCACGTCAGCAGAAAGAACACAATGCAAAACAAACTTTCTTTACCCAGATGTAACCTTCTGCTTAGTTCCTTGTCTCTATGCTCTTTTTTTTTTTTTTTTTTTTTTTTGAGACAGAGTCTCGCTTAGTCGCCCAGGCTGGAGTGCAGTGGCGCGATCTCGGCTCACTGCAAGCTCCGCCTCCCGGGTTCACGCCATTCTCCTGCCTCAGCCTCCCGAGTAGCTGGGACTACAGGCGCCCGCCGCCTCGCCCAGCTAATTTTTTGCATTTTTTTTTTTAGTAGAGACGGGGTTTCACCATGTTAGCCAGGATGGTCTCGATCTCCTGACCTCGTGATCCGCCCGCCTCAGCCTCCCAAAGTGCTGGGATTACAGGCGTGAGCCACCGCGCCCGGCCTATGCTCTTTCTTACTTGTCAGTCTTCTTGGCGCCTACGGGAGTTCATTAAAAGTTCAATTGGAGATACTGTCCTTGAGCCCTATCTATTCTCAGCATACTGTTTTCAAGGGCCCCTGCATGTCCCCTTTTAATGAACATAAAAATCAGGCCGGGGGCCGGGCGCGGTGGCTCAAGCCTGTAATCCCAGGACTTTGGGAGGCCGAGACGGGCGGATCACGAGGTCAGGAGATCGAGACCATCCTGGCTAACACAGTGAAACCCCATCTCTACTAAAAAATACAAAAAAAACCTAGCCGGGTGAAGTGGCGGGTGCCTCTAGTCCCAGCTACTTGGGAGGCTGAGGCAGGAGAATGGTGTAAACCTGGGAGGCAGAGCTTGCAGTGAGCTGAGATCCGGCCACTGCACTCCAGCCTGGGCGACGGAGTCTCGCTCTGTCGCC
>NW_020259120.1:0-5396 GCF_003255815.1 Theropithecus gelada | reverse complement strand
GAGGATATTTCCTTTGCCCCTATAGTCTTCAAAGAGATCCGAAATATCTGTTCTCAGATTCCAAAGAAAGAAGGCTAGCAAAGAGATCCACGGAATACAGATGTAACTCTCTGAGATGAATTAACAGAACACTAAGCAGTTTCTCAGAATGCTTCTTTCTAGATTTCATCTGAGGATATTTCCTTTTTCACCATAGCCATCTATGGGCTTCCAAATATCACTTTGCCTATTCCACAAGAACTGTCTTAGCGAAAGGCTTCTTGAACGGAAAGATGTAACTCTGTGAGATGATTTCACAGAACACAAAGAAGTTTCTCAGAAAGCTTATTTGTCTTTGTTATCGAAAGATATTTCCTTTGGCCCTATAGTCTTCAAAGGGAACCGAAATATCTGTTCTCAGATTCCACAGAAAGAAGGCTAGCAAAGAGATCCACGAAATACAGATGTAACTCTGTGAGTAGAAGTCACACATCACAGAGCAGTTTCTCAGAAAGCTTCTTTCCAGATTTCATCTGAGGATATTTTCTTTTTCACCTTAGCCCTCTATGGGCTTCAAAATATCACTTTGCCAATTCCACAAGAACTGTCTTAGCGAAAGGCTTCTTGAGGGGAAAGCTGTAACTCTGTGAGATGATTTCACAGAACACAAAGAAGTTTCTCAGAAAGCTTCATTCTCTTTGTTATCGGAGGATATTTCCTTTGTCCCTATAGCGTTCAAAGGGATCCGAAATATCTGTTCTCAGATTCCACAGAAGTAATTCTAGCAAAGAGATCCACGAAATGCAGATGTAACTCTGTGAGATGAGTTAACAGAACACTAAGCAGTTTCTCAGAAAGCTTTTTCCAGATTCCATCTGAGGATATTTCCTTTTTCAAAATAGAACTCTATGGGCTTCCAAATATCACTTTGTCAATTCCACAAGAACTGTCTTAGCGAAAGGTTTGTTGAGGGGAAACTTGTAACTGTGTGAGATAATTTCACAGAACACAAAGAAGTTTCTCAGAAAGCTTCTTTCTCTTTGTTATCGGAGGACATTTCCTTTGGCCCTATAGTCTTCAAAGGGATCCGAAATATCTGTTCTCAGATTCCACAGAAAGAAGGCTAGCAAAGAGATGCACGAAATACAGATGTAACTCTCTGAGATGAATTAAGAAAACACTAAGCAGTTTCTCAGAAAGCTTCTTTCCAGATTTCACCTGAGGATATTTCCTTTTTCACCATAGCCCTCTATGGGCTTCCAAATATCATTTTCCGTATTCCACAAGAACTGTCTTAGCGAAAGGCTTCTTGAGAGGAAAGATGTAACTCTGGGAGATGATTTCACAAAACACAAAGAAGTTTCTCAGAGAGCTTATTTGTCTTTTTTATCGAAAGATATTTCCTTTGGCCCTATAGCCTTCAAAGAGAACCGAAATATCTGTTCTCAGATTCCACAGAAGGAAGGCTAGCAAAGAGATCCACGAAATACAGATGTAACACTGTGAGATGAATTAAGAGAACACTAAGCAGTTTTCAGAAAGCTTCTTTCCAGATTTCATCTCAGGATATTTCCTTTTTCACCGTAGCCCTCTATGGGCTTCCAAATATCTCTTTGTCAATTCCACAAGAACTGTCTTAGCGAAAGGATTCTTGAGGGGAAAGCTGTAACTCTGTGAGATGATATCACAGAACACAAAGAAGTTTCTCAGAAAGCTTCTTTCTCTTTCTTATCGGAGGATATTTCCTTTGGCCCAATAGTCTTCATAGGGATCCGAAATATCAGTTCTCAGATTCCACAAAAATAAGGCTAGCAAAGAGATCCAAGAAATGCAGATGTAACTCTGTGAGATGAATTAACAGAACACTAAGCAGTTTCTCAGAAAGCTTCTTTCCAGATTTCACCTCAGGATATTTCCTTTTTCACCATAGGCCTCTATGGGCTTCCAAATATCAATTTGCCAATTCCATAAGAACTGTCTTAGCGAAAGGCTTCTTGAGGGGAAAGCTGTAACTCTGTGAGATGATTTCACAGAACACAAAGAAGTTTTTCAGAAAGCTTCTTTCTCTTTGTTATCGAAGGATATTTCCTTTGGCCCTACAGTCATCAAATGGATCCGAAATATCTGTTCTCAGATTCCACAGAAAGAAGGCTAGCCAAGAGATCCACGAAATACAGAGGTAACTCTGTGCGTAGAAGTCACACATCGCAGAGCAGTTTCTCAGAAAGCTTCTTTCCAGATTTCATCTGAGGATATTTCCTTTTTCACCATAGCCCTCTATGGGCTTCCAAATATTACTTTGCCAATTCCACAAGAACTGTCTTAGCGAAAGGCTTCTTGACGGGAAAGCTGTAACTCTGTGAGATGATTTCACAGAACACAAAGAAGTTTCTCAGAAAGCTTCTTTCTCTTTGTTATCGGAGGATATTTCCTTTGGCCCTAGAGTCATCAAAGGGATCCGAAATCTCTGTTCTCAGATTCCACAGAAAGAAGGCTAGCAAAGAGATCCACGAAATACAGAGGTAACTCTGTTAGTAGAAGTCACACATCACAGAGCAGTTTCTCAGAAAGATTCTTTCCAGAGTTCATCTGAGGATATTTCCTTTTTCACCATAGCCCTCTATGGTCTTCCAAATATCTCTTTGTCAATTGCACAAGAATTGTCTTAGCGATAGGCTTCTTGAGGGGAAAGCTGTAACTCTGTGAGATGATTTCACAGAACACAAAGAAGTTTCTCAGAAAGCTTCATTCTCTTTGTTATCGGAGGATATTTCCTTTGGCCCTATAGTCTTCAAAGGGATCCGAAATATCTGATCTCAGATTCCACAGAACGAAGGCTAGCAAAGAGATCCACGAAATACAGATGTAACTCTGTGAGTAGAAGTCACACATCACAGAGCAGATTCCCAGAAAGCTTCTTTTAAGATTTCATCTGAGGATATTTCCTTTTTCATCATAGCCCTCTATGGGCTTCCAAATATCACTTTGCCAATTCCATAAGAACTGTCTTAGCGAAAGGCTTCTTGAGGGGAAAGCCTTACCTCTGTGAGATGACTTCACAGAATACAAAGAAGTATCTCAGAAAGTTTCTTTCTCTTTGTTATCGGAGGATATTTCCTTTGGTCCTATAGTCTTCAAAGGGAAGCGAAATATCTTTTCTCAGATTCCACAGAAATAATGCTAGCAAAGAGATCCACGAAATACAGATGTAACTCTGTGAGTAGAAGTCACACATCACAGAGCAGTTTCTCAGAAACGTTCTTTCCAGATTTCATCTGAGGATATTTCCTTTTTCACCATAGCCCTCTATGGGCTTCCAAATATCAATTCGCCAATTCAGCAAGAACAGTCTTAGCGAAAGGCTTCTTGAGGGGAAGCTGTAACTCTGTGGGATGATTTCACAGAACAAAGAAGTTTCTCAGAAAGTGTCATTCCTTTTGTTATCGGAGGATATTTCCTATAGCCCTATACCGTTCAAAGGGATCCGAAATATCTGTTCTCAGATTCCACAGAAATAAGGCTAGCAAAGAGATCCACGAAATACAGATTCAACTCTGTGAGATGAATTAACAGAACACTAAGCAGTTTCTCAGAAAGTTTCTTTCCAGATTTCATCTGAGGATATTTCCTTTTTCACCATAGCCCTCTATGGGCTTCGAAATATCACTTTGTCAATTCCGCAAGAACTGTCTTAGCGAAAGGCTTCTTCAGGGGAAAGCTGTACCTCTGTGAGATGATTTCACAGAACACAAAGAAGTTTCTCAGAAAGCTTCTTTGTCTTTGTTATCGAAGGATATTTCCTTTGGCCCCATCGTCTTTAAAGGGAATCGAAATATCTGTTCTCAGATTCCACAGAAAGAAGGCTAGCAAAGAGATCCACGAAATACAGATGTAACTCTGTGAGATGAATTATCAGAACACTAAGCAGTTTCTCAGAAAGCTTCTTTCCAGATTTCATCTGAGGATATTTCCTTTTTCAACATGGCCCTCTATGGGCTTCCAAATATCAATTTGCCAATTCCTCAAGAACTGTCTTAGCGAAAGGCTTCTTGAGAGGAAAGCTGTAACTCTGTGAGAAGACTTTACAGAACACAAAGTAGTTTCTCAGAAAGATTCTTTGTCTTTGTTATCGGAGGATATTTTCTTTGGCCCTATAATCTTCAAAGGGATCCGAAATATCTGTTCTGAGATTCCACAGAAACAAGGGTAGCAATGAGATCCACGAAATACAGATGTAACTCTGTGAGATGAATTAACGGAACACTAAACAGTTTCTCAGAAAGCTTCTTTCCAGATTTCATGTGAGGATATTTCCTTTTTCACCATAGCCCTCTAAGGGCTTCCAAATATCATTTTGCCAATTCCACAAGAACTGTCTTAGCGAAAGGCTTTTTGAAGGGAAAGCTGTAACTCTGTGAGATGATTTCACAGAACAAAAAGAAGTTTCTCAGAAAGCTTCATTCTCTTTGTTATCAGAGGATATACCCTTTGGCCCTATAGCGTTGAAAGGGATCCGAAATATCTGTTCTCAGATTCCACAGAAATGAAGCTAGCAAAGGGATCCACGAAATACAGATGTAACTCTGTGAGATGAATTAACAGAACACTAAGCAGTTTCTCGGAAAGCTTCTTTCCAGATTTCATCTGAGGATATTTCCTTTTTCACCATAGCCCTCTATGGGCTTCCAAATATCACTTTGTCAATTCCACAAGAACTGTCTTAGCGAAAGGCTTCTTGAGGGGAAAGTTGTAACTCTGTGAGATGATTTCACAGAACACAAAGAAGTTTCTCAGGAAGCTTCTTTCTCTTTGTTATCGGAGGATATTTCCTTTGGCTATATTGTCTTCAATGTGATCCGAAATATCTGTTCTCAGATTCCACAGAAAGAAGGCTAGCAAAGAGATCCATGAAATACAGATGTAACTCTGTGAGATGAATTAACAGAACACTAAGCAGTTTCTCAGAAAGCTTCTTTCCAGATTTCATCTGAGGATATTTCCTTTTTCACCATAGCCCTCTATGGGCTTCCAAATATCAATTTTTCAATTCCACAAGAAGTGTCTTAGCGAAAGGCTTCTTGAGGGGAAAGTTGTAAGTCTGTGAGATGATTTCACAGAACACAAAGAAGTTTCTCAGAAAGCTTCTTTCTCTTTGTTATCGGATGATATTTCCTTTGGCTCTATAGACTTCAAAGGGATCCGAAATATCTGTTCTCAGATTCCACAGAAAGAAGGCTAGCAAAGAGATCCACGTAAGACAGATGTAACCTTTTTAGATAAATTAACAGAACACTAAGCAGTTTCTCAGAAAGCTTCTTTCCAGATTTCATCTGAGGATATTTCCTTTTTCACCATAGCCCTCTATGGGCTTCCAAATATCACTTTGTCAATTCCACAAGAACTGCCATAGCGAAAGG
>NW_020259119.1:0-5402 GCF_003255815.1 Theropithecus gelada | reverse complement strand
GCAAGTGTTGGCAAGGACACCAGAAATGGGAACGCACACACACTGCTAGCCAGAGTGTAAATTACTACAGTCACTTTGAAGAACAATTTGGCCATAGCTAGTAAAATCAGTGGTGAATAAATCCTTCAGTCCACCAGTTCTGCTTCCGGATATATACCACAAGCTCATACACTTGCCCGAAACAGAGTAAACAGCACTGCCCATTGTAACGCTGTCTGTAATAGCAAAAAACTGCAAACAACTCAAATACTCATCAACAGAAGGCTAGAGAAACAAATTGCGGCCGGGCGCGGTGGCTCACGCCTGTAATCCTAGCACTTTGGGAGGCCGAGACGGGCGGATCACAAGGTCAGGAGATCGAGACCATCCTGGCTGACACGGTGAAACCCCGTCTCTACTAAAAGTACAAAAAAACAGCCGGGCGAGGTGGCGGGCGCCTGTAGTCCCAGCTAATCGGGAGGCTGAGGCAGGAGAATGGCGTAAACCCAGGAGGCGGAGCTTGTAGTGAGCCGACTGGGCGCCACTGCACTCCAGCCTGGGCGACAGAGCAAAGACTCCGTCTCAAAAAAAAAAAAAAAAAAAAAGAAACAAATTGCATACAGTTGAAAAAAAAGAAAAAGAACAAGAGCCACATATATGACTATGGATAAATTTCAAAAACAAATTTGAAAGCAAGCTGAAGTTTTTGTTTTGTTTTGTTTTGAGACTGAGTCTCACTCTGTCGCCCAGGCTGGAGTGCCGTGGTGCGATCTCGGCTCACTGCAATCGCTGCCTCCCAGGTGCAAGCAATCCTCCCACCTCAGCCTCCTGCGTAGCTGGGACTACAGGCACGCACCACCACACCTTGCTACTTTTTTGAATTTTGTTTTTTTGTTTTGTTTTGTTTCTAGGTGGAATGTCACTCTCGTTGCCCAGGTTGAAGAGCAATGGCTCTATCTCGGCTCACCGCAACCTCTGCCTCCTGGTTCAAGCGATTCTCCCACCTCAGCCTCCCGAGTAACTGGGATTACAGGCACCCGCCACCACGCTCAGCTAATTTTTGTATTTTTAGTAGAGACTGGGTTTCTCCAGGTTGGTCAGGCTGGTCTCGAACTCCCGACCTCAGGTGATCTGCCCACGTCGGCCTCCCAGAGTGCTAGGATTACAGGCGTGAGCACCACGCCTGGCCGAGTTGGGTTTTTTGTTTGTTTATTTTGTTTGTTTGTTTGTTTTGTGGTGGAGACTGGGTTTCACCATGTTGATGTCTTTCTCAAAATCTTAAACAGAGTCACCCTATATCTCCTTACGACCCAGCAATTCCACTTCTGGCTATACATCTAAGAATTGCAAACATACGGCCGGGCGCGGTGGCTCAAGCCTGTAATCCCAGCACTTTGGGAGGCCGAGACGGGCGGATCACGAGGTCAGGAGATCGAGACCATCCTGGCTAACACAGTGAAACCCCATCTCTACTAAAAAATACAAAAAAAAACTAGCCGGGGGAGGTGGCGGGCGCCTGTAGTCCCAGCTACTCGGGAGGCTGAGGCCGGAGAATGGCGTGAACCCGGGAGGCGGAGCTTGCAGTGAGCTGAGATCCGGCCACTGCACTCCAGCCTGGGCGACAGAGTAAGACTCCGTCTCAAAAAAAAAAAAAAAAAAAAAAGAATTGCAAACATACATTTACACAAAAATGTGTACACAAATGTTCATGACAGCATTATTCATAAAAGTCAAAAAGTGGATAAAACCCAAATGCTCTTCCGTNAAAAAAAAAATCCCCCCCAAAAAAAAAAAAAAAAAAAAAAAAAGAATTGCAAACATACATTTACACAAAAATGTGTACACAAATGTTCATGACAGCATTATTCATAAAAGTCAAAAAGTGGATAAAACCCAAATGCTCTTCCGTTGACAAACGGATAAACAAAATGTGGTATCTCCATACACTGGAATGTTGCTTGGCAGTAAAAAGGAATGAAGTACTGATCCACGCCACAACAGGGATAAACCTTGAAAACACGCTAAGTGAAATAAGCCAGACACAAACGATGACAGAGTGTATGATCCATGCATATAAAATGTGCAGCGTAGGCAAGTCCACAGACACAGAGAGTAGATGAGTGGTTGCCCAGGGCTGGGGAGGAAGGGATCAATAGGGAGTGACTGCTAATGGATACGCAGTTTTTTTTAGGGAGTGAAGAAATCTTCTGAAATTAGATAATGGTGATAGCTGCATAGCTCCGTGAATACAGTACAAGTACTGAATTGTACACTTTACAAGGGTCAGTTTTATGGCACGTCAGTCATACCTCAAGTAAAACACACACACACATTGAGAATCTTATGTTAAAGTTTGTGGCCTGCTCTGCCCATTTCTATATCACTTCCACCATTTGCCCCTAGGAGGAGGTTCAGGACAGCATAATGGGAGTGTGAGCTGGACGCTGTTCACATGCTTGCCCCCCTACAAAGACCCTGAGGATATGAAGCTGGAGCCCAGTGTCAGAAATCCAGTTTCATAGGCTGCAGTGTGGTCATCAAGAATGTTTGCCACTTTCTCCTATAGCCAAGCAAATGTTTAATTGTAGGAAACAGGTCAGTTTCGGAGTGGCATATGATGGTTTAAAATGTTATTCCATATTTTATTTTATTTTATTTTATTTTTTGAGACCGAGTCTTGCTCTGTCACCCAGGCTGGAGTACAGTGGCATGATCTCGGCTCACTGCAGGCTCTGCCTCCCAGGTTCAAGCGATTCTCATGACTCAGCCTCCTGTGTAGTTGGGTCTACAGGCATGCACCACCATGCCTGGCTATTTTTTTTTTTTTTGTATTTTTAGTAGAGACAGGGTTTCACCATGTTGGCCAGCCTGGTCTTGAACTCCTGGCCTCAAGTGATCCACCCACCTCGGCCTCTTCAAGTGCTGGGGTTACAGTCGTGAGCCACCATGCCTAGCTTAAATGTTACTCCATATTTTAGATCTGCTTAACTACTCTGAATTTACTTATAAGACTGCTATAGTCATGTCACAAAATCATGGCAGTCTCTTGATAAGCAGTCATTTTCATTCATGTTGTAAGCAGATCTGAATGCTGTGGTATTTCAAATGTCTAAAATATTTGTAAATAAAAATATGAAGCTGGGTGCAGTGGCTCATACCTGTAATCCCTACACTTCGGGACGCTGAGGTGGGAGGATCACTTGAGCCTGGGAAATCAAAGCTGCAGTGAGCCCTTATCATGCCAGTGCCCTCCAACCTGGGCAACAGAGTAAGACCATGAGAGGGAAAGAAAGAAAGAGAGAGAGAAACAGAGGGAAGGAAGGAAAGAAGGAAGGAAGGAAGGAAAGAAGGAAGGAAGGAAGGAAGGAAGGAAGGAAGGAAGGAAGGAAGGAAGGAAGGAAGGCAGGCAGGCAGGCAGGCAGGCAGGCAGGCAGATGGAGGGCTGGGTGAGGTGGCTCACACCTGTAATCCCAGCACTTTGGGAGGCCGAGGTGGGTGGATCACCTAAGGTCAAGAGTTCAAGACCAGCCTGGCCAACATGGCGAAACCCCATCTCTACTAAAAATACAAAAATTATCCGGGCGTGGTGGCAGCGCCTGTAATCCCAGCTACTCAGGAGGTTGAGGCAGGAGAATCGCTTGAACCTAGGAGGTAGAGGTTGCAGTGAGCTGAGATCAAGCCATTACACTCCAGCCTGGGCAACAAGAGCGAAACTCCAAATTTAAAAAAAAAAAAAAGACAGATGGGATTATTCATTTTTATAAAATATTTAACCCAACAAATCCAAAATATCGTTTCAGCATGTAAACAATACAGATGGTCCCCAATTTAACCATAGTTCCATTAAAGAATTTTTGACTTTAATAATGGATTTATCGGAACATAACCTCATCATAAGTTGAGGAACATCTATATAAAAATATATTAATGAGATACCCTACATTCATTATCCTTTGCATGCCAAATCTTCAACATACCATGTGGATTTTGCACTTCCCACACATCTCAGTACGGACCAGCCACATCACGTGTCCTCTGCCAGATGCAGCTAGTGGCTTCCACATTGGACAGCTCCACGCTAGAATGACAGTAAGCCACAGAACCAGACTCAGTCCCCTGGCTTCCAGCTCCCAATCAGCCACTTATAGCCATGGGAGCTTTGAAGAGTGCCTTAATAGTTATGAATCTAGGTTAGGCGTCGTGGCTCACGCCTGTAATCCCAACTCTTTGGGAGGCCAAGATGGGTGGATAGCTTGAGGCTTTTTTTTTTTTCTTAGACAGAGTCTTGCTCTGTTGCCAGGCTGGAGTGTAGTGGCACGATCTCGGGTCACTGCAACCTCTGCCTCCCAGGTTCAAGCGATTCTCCTGCCTTGGCCTCCTGAGTAGCTGGGACTACATATGTGCACCACCATGCCCAGCTAATTTTTGTACTTTTAGTAGAGATGGGGTTTCACCATGTTGGCCAGGATGGTCTCGATCTCTTGACCTCGTGATCCACCCACCTCGGCCTCCCAAAGTGCTGGGATTACAGGCGTGAGCCACCGCGCCCGGCCAGCTTGATGATTGAGTCCAGGAATTTAAGACCAGCCTGAGCAACATGGTCGAAACCCTGTCTCTACTGGAAAAAAAAAAAAAAATTAGCCGGGCATGGCGACACACGCCTGCAGTCCCAGCTACCCCAGAGGCTGAGGTGGGGAGGATCACTGAACTCCCGAAAGTTAAGGCTGAAGCGATCCAAGATGGTATCACTGTACTCCAGTCTGGGCGACAGGAGTGAGACCCTGTCTCAAAAAACAAACAAAAAAGCTCTGAATCTATGGGTTCTAGCCCTGGGAAATTCTGGATAAAATGGAGTTAACAGTTCACCTGCCTCAGGTGAGATAATGGAAAACTAGAAAGGTCCATACCATTGTGATGTCTAATTAAATCTATTTATCAAAACAGTACCCAAATGCTGTATGTTCAAATAAACTCATAGTGTTAGGTAATAATAACCATAGACAAGATAAAAACTATGAGCTGGATGTGGTGGCTCGCACCTGTTATCCCAGCATTTTGGGAGGCCAAGGTAGGAGGATCACTTGAGGCTGGGAGTTTGAGAGGCCTGGGTAACATAGCAAGACCCTATCTCTATAAAAAATAAATAAAGATATGTATAATATATATACATATATTTGTACATGTTTACTTGGGGTGAAGGGTACAGGGAGGGTGGAAAGGAGAAAGTCATAATATTAAGCATCAGTAAACAACTCTAGAGCTGGGCACCATGTATCACTCCTGTGATCTCAGCTTTTCGAGAGGCTGAGGCAGGAGGATCACTGGAGGCCAGGAGTTCAAGACCAGCCTTGGCAACATAGTGAAACTCTCCCATCTCTAAAACAACAACAACAACAAAAAGTTAATTAAAAATTGAAAGAAAA
>NW_020259118.1:0-5403 GCF_003255815.1 Theropithecus gelada | reverse complement strand
ATTTGTGGTTTATGTATTTTGAACATGTATTATTCATCCTATAACGAGGCATGTCTTTTATATTTACATAGTTTATGTTTTTAATATAAAAGACCTTTTTTGTATCATTTTGTATTTTTGCCTTGAAATCTACCTTGTTGTTGATGCTACAACGTTTGCTATGTTTCTCTTTGCTTTTGCCTGATAGACCTCACCCTATCCATTTATATTTAACCTGTGTAATCTTGTTTTGGGCATATCTGCCATAAGCAGTAGATAGATTTCATCTTGTTTTTCTTTTTTGAACTCAAATCTGAGAATCTTTTTGTTTTACAGAGAAGCTTAACCTTTTTTTTTTCCTGTTAATGCTTGAAAGTTCAGGTGCCAAAGTGGCCCAGAACTTATTAATGGTTTTGTAAGTCAATTAGCGTCAATAAGCCTGAGTTTTCTTATCTGTAAAACATTGATAATAGAGTGCTGTGAAGATTAAGTTAAACAATGTATGTGAAACATACAGTTTAGTGTAAGCGCTGAATATTAATTTCACAAAAGCTTAGCAATGAAAACGGTCAACTAAGATGTTTGGTTATTTCACTTTTCCCTTTTGTATGCAGTTGTGTCTGCTTCCTTGTTTTTATTTTATTCTATTTTCTAAGTAAAGCATGTGCTTGCTTTTTTTATTTTGTCCACGATTTATTTTATATATACATATAGGTTTTAATTTATTTCAGCGGGTATTAAGTAGTTAATGTGTGTTGGTACATTAGATGCAGGATACGGTTGTGAACCGAAGTGACATTTTACCTGTCTTCATTGTATTTGAATTTTATAAGAAAGATGTGAATCAAATATTCCCAATTATGAATTCAATCACAGATAATTGCCATAATTGCTATGAATGAAAAGTATGTTATTCTAAGTTAGTGGAGATGGGAATTTGCCTAATCTTGAATTGGGGGTGCAGGCATAGGTGTTCGTCTAAACAGAAGTCCTGCAATGGGAGGTAGTATAATATTAAAGAAAGCACAGAGTCATTGAGATAAACCAATGCTCAGAAAGAAGGGATGCCAGATGTATTAGGACATTCTTGCATTGCTATAAAGAAATACCCAAGACTGGATAATTTATAAGAAAAGAGGCTTAATTGGCTTACATTTCTGCAGGCTGTCCAGGAGGGACTCAGGAGACTTTAACTCATGGCAGAAGGCAAAGTGGGAGCTTGTACTTCACACGAGTTAATGCAGGAGCAAGTGGTAGGGGAGGTGCCACATACTTTTAAATGACCAGATCTCATGTGAACTCAACTGGAGAGCTCACTCATAACCCAGGGGATGGCCCAAGCCATTCATGAGAGATAACACCCCCCGTGACCCAAACACCTCCCACCAGGCCCCATCTCCAAGATTGGGGATTATATTTCAACATGAGATTTGGGCAGGGACAAATATCCAAACTATATAATTCTTCTCCTGGCCCCTCCCAAATCTCATGTCCTCACATTGCACAATAGAATCATACTCTCTCAGCAGTCCCCTAAAATCTTGACCTTTGCCAGATTTAACTCAAAAGTCCAAAGTTTCATCTGAGACAAGACAAATCCCTTCCACCTATGAGCCTGTAAAATAAACAAGTTAGTTACTTCCAAGATACAATGGGTGTATAGGCATTGGGTAAACATTCCCATTCCAAAAGGGAGAAATTGGCTAAAAGAAAGGGGCTACAGGCTCCATGCAAGTCAAAACCCAAGCAGGCAGTCATTAAATCTTAAAGCTCCAATGTAATCCCCTTTGACTCCATGTTCCACATCCAGGGCACACTGGTGCAAGGGGAGGACTCCCAAGGCCTTGGGCAGCTCTGCCCCTATACCTTTGCAGAGTACAGCTCCCCCAACTGCTCTCATGGACTGGGGTTGAGTGCCTGTGGATTTTCCAGGTACAGAGTATAGACTGCTGGTAGATCTACCATTCTCATGTCTAAAGGATGGTGGCCCCCTTCTCACAGTTCCACTAGGCAGTGATCATTAGAGACTTTGTGTGGGGGCTTCAGTCCCATATTTCCCCTCCACATTGCCCTAGTAGAAGTTGTCTGTGAGGACTCTGCCCCTGCAGCAGGCTTCTGCATGGACATCCAGGCTTTGTCATGCATCCTCTGAAACCTACACAGAGGCTTCCAAGCCTCAACTCTGGCACTCTGTACACCCACAGGCTTAACATGGCGTGAAAATCATGTAAGCTTATGGCTTGCATCCTCCAAAGTGGCAGCCCGAGCTGTACCTGGACCCTATTACGCCATAGCTGGAACTGGAGTGGCTGGGATTTGGGGAGAGCAGTTTGCCAAGGGCTTGGCCCATGGTCTCTCCTAAGGTCTCTGATGGGTGGGGCTGTCATGAAGGTCTCTGAAATGCCTTCAAGTTGTTTTCTCCATTGTCTTGGATAGTAGCACTTGGCTCCCTTTTAGTTATGCCAATGTATCTAGCAAGTGGTTGCTCCACAACCTGCTTGAATTCCTCTACCAAAAAAGCTTTTTCTTTCTCTGCCATGTGGCCTGGCTGTTTCTAACAACCTATGCTTAGATACAGAAGCAAAGAAATGGCTTAAAGTAGAAATTTATATTTGAAGAGGAAACAGAGCATAAATGTTTGGAAATTTTGCAGCCTAGCCACATCTTGAGCACTTTGCTGCTTAGAAATTTCTTCTGTCAAATACCCTAGGTTATCGCTCTCAAGTTCAAATTTCCTCAGATACCCAGGGCATAAACAGAATGCAGCCAAGCTCTTTCCTATGACATAACATGTGTGACCTTTGCTCCGATTCCCAATAAGTTCCTCATTTTCATCTCAGATCTTGTCAGCCTGGATTTCATTTTCCATATCACTATCAGCATTTTAGTCACAATCATTTAAGCAGTCTCTAAGAAGTTGCAAACTTACTCTTATCTTCCTGTCTTCTCTAGAAAGACATACTCCACATGATCCTAACCTCTGGCCGTTATCCAATTTCAAAGCTGTTTCCACATTTTCAGGTATTTTTGTAGTAATACTCCACTCTGAGTACTAATTTTCTATATTAGGTCATTCTTTCATTACTATAAAGAAATGCCTGAGACTAGGTAATTTGTAAGAAAAAAAATTTAATTGACTCACGGTTCTGCAAGCCGTACAGGAAGCATAATTTCTGGTGAGGCTTCAGGAAGTGGGTAGAAGGCAAAGCAGGAGCTTGCATGTCACATAGCAAAAGCAGGGAAAGAGAGAGAGTGGGGGAGGGGAGGTTCCACAGACTTTTAAATGACCACCAGATCTCAGAGCAAGAGCTCACCTATCACCAAGGGAATGGCCCAAGCCATTCAGGAAGGATCGACTCCCATAATCCAAACACCTCCCACCAGGCCCCACCTTCAAGATCAGGGATTATATTTCAACATGAGATTTGGGTGGGGGCGAATATCTAATCTGTAACACCAACTGAGGCTGGAAAGGTAGACAGAGGCCCAACAACACAGGCAGCCTGAGAGGCAGCTGTAAGGATGATTAAAAGGCTTTTATCCTTAGGGCAAAGAGGAATAATTGAAAGGAGTTTTCCATGAATGTGAATCTGGAAAAATCACATTTTTCCAGAAATCTCAAAATTAACTGAAGACATGCAATAATCCAAAGAGCACTTATTCAACAAGAGTGCTAAATATTGGTAAGAACAACAAGTTATCTGACATTTTAATTTCCCTATTTCCGTTCTCTTCTTTATATCTAAATGGTTGGTATGAAATCCAGCAGCCTCTCAACAATAGGTATGTAAAGTGGAATTCTCGAAACTACAAGAGGAGGCAGAATGGCATTGTCTAAGCATTGATCCATCTGACAGCTCCTTGGAAAAGCTTAATTTTTAAGGCTTATGATTGTTTTGACCTACTGAAAGCTTGTGGATTGGGAAAAATCTTGTCTCTAGGACACTTGCTGAAAACAATCAAAAGTGATTGTTTAACATGACAGCTGCCTGAGGATACTATATGAGTTGAGGCAAATAAGAAGCTGGCCAATAAAAATGTAAACGGAAGAGTTTATGAGTGAGATAACACAATCTTTGAACAACACTGACATATTCCTTAGGAATTTGAAGAAAGCATCATCCATGAGTAGGGCTGTGTGCATGTAAAAGAATGATCTGAGAAGGTTCCATCCTCTCACCTCCACTTGAACTTTAGGTCCTGTGAAGCAGGAAGGGAAGACTAATGCAGAATTGTAAACTATCAAAACATTGACAGCATGTCATAATACAAAGAGTCTCTCGACAAATAACATACAGCTTATTCACTCAGGGTATATAAAGAAATCTCTGTCCAGGCATGAGCTAACTACAAAGCTAACTGTACAGAGGACTCAGTGGCCACACATAACAGACTAATAAAGAATTAGTCCAGGAGAGAAATAATAATAACAACAACTATAAATGGCAACCAAAAGAAAGCCTGGGAGAAGATAATCTGATTGCTAGAGTTGCCACATTATATTATATAAAATATCCAGTTTTCAATAAAAAATTAGAAGTCGTAAATAGTCAAGAATGGCTCATATACAGGAAGAAAAAAAAAGCATGCAATATAAAGTGTTCCTGAGGTAGATATTGGACATAATAGATAGACTTTAAATCAATTATTATAAATATGTTCAAAGAAATAGAGGAAACTAATTCTAAAAAACTAAAAAAAAAAAAAAAAAACAAAACTGATGTCTCAGCAAATATTACCAATGAGGAAACAGAAAAGTAAAAATTATCAAATTGAAAAGTATAATAACAACTAAAAAATTTACTATAGGGATTCAATAGAAGATTAGTCCTGGAAGAAAAAGAGAATTTGAATATAGGTTAGTTTAGATCATCTAGCCTAAGGAACAGGAAAAAAAAACTGAATAAATAAAAATACATAAAATCTCAGAGACTAATTGAACAGTGTCATGCTTATCAGCATACACATATTAGAATCACAGAAGATAGGAAAAAGGGGAAGAAACACTACTTGAAGATATAATAACTAAAAACTACTCAAATTTAATTAAAACATTAAGTACACATCTGAAAAATTCAGGAACCCCCAGTAAGACAACTCAAAGAGATTAATATAAACAAAATAATAAAATTGTCAAAAGCCAAAAATACTGAGAGAATTTTGAAAGCAGTAAGAGAAAAATGGCTCTCCACATACAAGGGATTCTCTCTAACATTAACTCATGATTTCATTTCTAAAACTCTGTAGTCCAAACAGATAGGATGACACATTCAAAGTAACAAAAGAATAATATCATCAACTAAGTAAGTAGTCTATATTTTGCAAAATTATACTTCAAAAACTAAGTATAATAATATTTATAGATTTTGGCCGGGCGCGGTGGCTCAAGCCTGTAATCCCAGCACTTTGGGAGGCCGAGACGGG
>NW_020259117.1:956-5404 GCF_003255815.1 Theropithecus gelada | reverse complement strand
TTTCCTATTTCTTGACCTCTTATTTATTTAAATTTTCTTTATTTTTTTACCTGTGTTAGTTCAAAAAACCTGTTTTGTTTTTTGAAAAGATAAGAAAATTGATATGGTGCTAGGCCAGGCACAGTGGCTCATGCCTGTAATCTTACCACTTTGGGAGGCCGAGACAGGTGAATTGCCTGAGCTCAGGAGTTCGAGACCAGCCTGGGCAAGATGGGGAAACCCTGTCTCTACTAAAATACAAAAAATCAGCTGGCCATGGGGGCAGGTGTCTGTAATCCCAGCTTCAGTAGGCTGAGGCATAACAATTGCTTGAACCTGGGAGGCAGAGGTTGTAGTGAGTCAAGATCATGCCAGTGCACCCCAGCCTGGACAACAAAGTGAAACACTGTCTCAGAGAAAAAAAAGAAAAGAAAAGAAAGAAAATTGATATGGTGCTAGCTAGATTAACCAAGAAAAAACAGAGAAGATTCAAGTAAGCACACGCACAATCAGAAGTGATAAAAGTGACATTACAACTGATACCACAGAAAACAAAAGATCATCAGAAACTAATATAATATCTCTATGCATACAAACTAGAAAACCTAGATAAAATCATTAAATTTATCCCTCCCTGCTCAGATGTGGCTCGAGCTGGAGGTGCACAGGGCGAGACGCCACAGACCTTCAAACCCAGAGCAGCTTGGAGGCAGTGAATAATAGCTCTTCAAGTCTGCAATAAAAAATGCCTCTTCTAGAGAATTGTTTGAACCCGGGAGGCAGATAATGCAGTGAGCTGAGATGGCGTCACTGCTCTCCAGTCTGGACAACAGAGCGAGACTCTGTCTCAAAAAAAAAAAAAAAAAAAAGTCCTCTTCATGGCTTAAATTACAAAAGTAAACTAAAAGACTTACATGTTTTTCTTTACCCGAACTCATTCCTTACATATAGACGCAATCTTTTCAGCATTTGCTTTACTGGTTTAGTAAAAGCCAGGAAAAACAACTTTGTGGTAATGAGAATGTTATCCAACTGTATGTTGTTTACCTTATTGTAAATACTGGTGAACAGCTGTCAATAATGGTTTCATATTCCTTAAAAAAAAAAGAAAGAAAATGGATAAATTCCTGGAAACATACAACCTCTTAAGACTGAACCAGAAAAAAAATAGATATCCTAAACAGACTCAGTAATAAAATAGACTCAGTAATGAAATAGACTCAGTAATAAAATAATTTCAAACAAACAAACAAAAAAACAAGAACAAATGGGTTGACAGCCAAATTTTGCCAGAAGTACAATGAAGAGCTGGTATCAGTCTTACTGAAACTATTCCAAAAATTTATGGAATTTTTCAATTGGAAGAATCAATAACATTACCAAGACCATATTAACCAAAGCAACCTAAAAATTCACCACAATTCCTATCAAATTACCAATAACATTTTTTACAGGATTACAAAAAAACAATCCAAAATATCATATGGAACCAAAAATGCATCTAAATAGCCAAAGTAATCCTAAGCAAAAAGAACTAAGCCAGAGGCATCATGTGTCTGACTTCAAATCATACTATAATGCAATACTAAATAAACCAGTATGGCATTGGTACAAAAACAGACCGATTGATTAATGGAACAGAATAAAGAGTCCATTGCTAGGAAGGATACATCTAAAAAAGGGAGAAAAAAACTGAAAGAAAAGAGAATAAAGAACCAGTAATAAAGCCACATGCCTACATCCAAGTGATCTTTGACAAAGTTGGCAAAAATAAACAATGGGGAAAGGGCATTCTATTTAATAAATGGTGATGCGAAAATTGGCTACCCATAGGCAAAAGAATGAAACTGAATCCCCATCTCTTATCATATGCAAACTTTAACTCAATATGCATTAATGACTTAAATGAAACACTAGATGCTATAAAAATCCTAGAAGAAAATGTAGGAAAAACTCTTCCAGATATTGGCCTAGGCAAATAATTCATAAATTAGTCCTGAAAAGCAAATGCAGCAAAACCAAATATACACAAATGGGACTTAAACTAAAGAGCACAGCAAAAGAAATAATCAACAGAGTAAACAGACAATCTACACAACAGGAACAAAATATTTGCAAACTTTGCATCTGAAAAAGGACTAATACACAGAATCTACAAAGAACACAAACAACTCAACAACAACCAAGAATAAACAACCCCATTAAAAAGACCACAAAGGATATGAACAGACATTTCTCAGAAGAAGACATACAAGTGGCCACCAAACATGAAAACTTGCTCAACATCAGCAATCATCAGAGAAATGCAAATTAAAGCCACAATAAAGGCCGGGCGCAGTGGCTCACACCTGTAATCCCAGTACTTTGGGAGGCCAAAGCGAGTGGATCACCTGAGGTCAGGAGTTTCAGAACAGCCTGACCAATAAGGTTAAACCCCAACTCTACTAAAAATACAAAAATTAGCTGGGCTTGGTTGTGAGCACCTGTAATCCCAGCTACCCCAGAAGCTGAGGCAGGAGAATCGCTTGAACCCAGGAGGTGAAGGTTGCAGTGAGCTGAAATCATTTCACTGCACTCCAGCCTGAGTGACAGAGCGAGACTGTCTCAAAAACACACACACACACACACACACACACACACACACACACACACAATATCATCTTACATAGTCAGAATGGCTATTACTGCAAACACAACAGATGTTGGTGTGGATGCAGAGAATAATGAACGCTTTTTCACTGTTGGTAGGACCATAAATTAGCACAAACTCTATGAAAAACAATATAGAGATTTCTCAAAGCACTAAAAATAAAGCTACCATTTAACCCAGTGATTATACTAGGCATCTACCTGAAAGTAAACCTTATATAAAAAAGTCACTTTCACTCATATGTGTATTACATTCCTACTCATAATAGTAAAGTCATGGAATTAACCTAAATGTCCATTAACAGTGGACTGGGCCGGGCGCGGTGGCTCAAGCCTGTAATCCCAGCACTTTGGGAGGCCGAGGCGGGTGGATCACAAGGTCAGGAGATCAAGACCATCCTGGCTAACACGGTGAAACCCCGTCTCTACTAAAAAAATACAAAAAACTAGCCGGGCGAGGTGGTGGGCGCCTGTAGTCCCAGCTACTTGGGAGGCTGAGGCAGGAGAATGGCGTAAGCCCGGGAGGCGGAGCTTGCAGTGAGCTGAGATCCGGCCACTGCACTCCAGCCCGGGCTACAGAGCGAGACTCCGTCTCAAAAAAAAAAAACAAAAAACACAGTTGACTGGAATTTTTAAATGTAGTGCATCTACACCATGAAATACTACGCAGCCATAAAAAAAAGAAATCATGCTCTGTGCAGTAACATGGATGGAGTTGGGGGCCATAATCCTAAGTGAAATCACTCAGAAACAGAAAATCAACTACCACATGTTCTCATAAGCAGGAGCTAAACAATGAGTACACAAAGACATAAAGATGGAAACAATAGATAACAAGACTCCAAAAGGCAGAGATTGGCAGGAGGTTGATGGTCAAAAAATTATCTACTGGTAGTGAGATGTGATCACGGCACTGCACACTAGCTGGGACAACAGAGTGAGACCATGTCTCAAAAAAAAAACAAAAACCAAAATGATCTGTTGGGTACAAAGTTTACTATCTCAGGATAGTTACACTAGAAGCCAAACCTCACCATTATGCAATATATCTATTTGACAAATATGCACTTACACCCTCTGAATCTAAAATAAAAAACAAAGGAAGTTTATAGTAGTAAATACCTACATCTCTTAAAAAAGGATCTCGCCTGTGCATGGTGGCTCATGCCTGTAATCCCAGCACTTTGGGAGGCCGAGGCAGGTGGATTGCCTGAGGTCAGGAGTTCAAGACCAGCCTGGCTAACATGGTGAAACACTGTCTCTACCAAAAATACAAAAAAATTAGCTGGCCGGGCGCGGTGGCTCAAGCCTGTAATCCCAGCACTTTGGGAGGCCGAGACGGGCGGATCACAAGGTCAGGAGATCGAGACCATCCTGGCTAACACGGTGAAACCCCGTCTCTACTAAAAAATACAAAAAACTAGCCGGGCGAGGTGGCGGGCGCCTGTAGTCCCAGCTACTTGGGAGGCTGAGGCAGGAGAATGGCGTAAACCTGGGAGGCGGAGCTTGCAGTGAGCTGAGATTCGGCCACTGCACTCCACCCTGGGCGACAGAGCAAGACTCCGTCTCAAAAAAAAAAAAAAAATTAGCTGGGTATGGTGGTGCATGCCTGTAGTCCCAGCTACTCAGGAGGCTGAGGGAGGAGAATTGCTTGAACCTGGCAGGCGGAGGTTGCAGTGAGCCGAGATTGCGTCACTGCACTCCAGCCTGGGTGACAGAGGGAGACTCCATCTCAAAAAAAACCAAAAAGATCTCAAATAAACAACCTAACCTTACACCAAAAAAAAAAAAAAAAAAAAAAAAAAAAAAAAAAAAAAAAA
>NW_020259117.1:0-856 GCF_003255815.1 Theropithecus gelada | reverse complement strand
AAAAAAAAAAAAAAAAAAAAAAAAAAAAAAAAAAAAAAAAAAAAAACAAAAAAACCAAATTAGCAGAAGGAAAGAAATAACAAAGATTAGAACATAAATAAATGAAATAGAGAATAAAAAAAATTTTAATCGGCCAGACACGGTGGCTCACGCCTGTAATCCCAGGAGATCTCTTGAGGCCAGGAGTTCGAGACCAGCCCAGCCAACATGGTGAAACCCTGTCTGAACTAAAAATACAAAAATTAGCCAGGCGTGGTGGTACGCTCCTGTAATCCCAGCTACTCAGGAGGCTGAAGCAGGAGAATCGCTTGAATCCGGGAGATGGAGGTTACAGTGAGCCAAGATTGTGCCACTGCACTCCAGCCTGGGCAACAGAGTGAGACTCTCAAAAAATAAAACAAAAAAAAATAATCAATTAAGCTAAGAGTTGATTTTGGGAAAAAAAAAATCAAAATCAAAGCCCTTACCTTGACTAAGGGCAAAAACAGAGAACATGTTAATAAAATAAGAAATGAAAGGGAAGATATTACAACTTATTACACAAATTTACTTCTTACAGAAATAAACAGAATTATAAGGGACTATTATGAATAATTATAAATCAACCAATTTGACAACTTGGAAGAAATGGTGAAATGACTAGAAAGATATAACCTACCAAGACTGAATGGAGAATAAATGGAGAGTTTAAAGAGACCAATAACAAATAGAGAAACTAAAGAAGTAATTTTTCAAAACTCCAAAATATAGCCCAGGACCAGATTACTTCATGGGTAAATTCTACCAAACATTCAAAGAAATTTTAATACAAAACATCCTCAAATTCTTTGAAAAAATAGAAACAAGAGGTAACACC
>NW_020259116.1:4224-5407 GCF_003255815.1 Theropithecus gelada | reverse complement strand
AGTTCTTTTAATTGCGATGTTAGAGTGTCAATTTTAGATCTTTCCTGCTTTCTCTTGTGGGCATTTAGTGCTATAAATTTCCCTCTACACACTGCTTTAAATGTGTCCCAGAGATTCTGGTATGTTGTATCTTTGTTCTCATTGGTTTCAAAGAACATCTTTATTTCTGCCTTCATTTCGTTATGTACCCAGTAGTCATTCAGGAGCAGGTTGTTCAGTTTCCATGTAGTTGAGCGGTTTTGATTGAGTTTCTTAGTCCTGAGTTCTAGTTTGATTGCACTGTGGTCTGAGAGACAGTTTGTTATAATTTCTGTTCTTGTACATTTGCTGAGGAGTGCTTTACTTCCAATTATGTGGTCAATTTTGGTATAAGTGCGATGTGGTGCTGAGAAGAATGTATATTCTGTTGATTTGGGGTGGAGAGTTCTATAGATGTCTATTAGGTCTGCTTGCTGCAGAGATGAGTTCAATTCCTGGATATCCTTGTTAACTTTCTGTCTTGTTGATCTGTCTAATGTTGACAGTGGATTGTTGAAGTCTCCCATTATTATTGTATGGGAGTCTAAGTCTCTTTGTAAGTCTCTAAGGACTTGCTTTATGAATCTGGGTGCTCCTGTATTGGGTGCATATACTTTTAGGATAGTTAGCTCTTCCTGTTGAATTGATCCCTTTACCATTATGTAATGGCCTTCTTTGTCTCTTTTGATCTTTGATGGTTTAAAGTCTGTTTTATCAGAGACTAGTATTGCAACCCCTGCTTTCTTTTGTTCTCCATTTGCTTGGTAAATCTTCCTCCATCCCTTTATTTTGAGCCTATGTATGTCTCTGCATGTGAGATGGGTCTCCTGAATACAGCAGACTGATGGGTCTTGACTCTTTATCCAGTTTGCCAGTCTATGTCTTTTAATTGGAGCATTTAGTCCATTTACATTTAAGGTTAATATTGTTATGTGTGAACTTGCTCCTGCCATTATGATATTAACTGGTTATTTTGCTCATTAGTTGATGCAGTTTCTTCCTAGCCTCAATGGTCTTTACATATTGGCATGTTTTTGCAGTGGCTGGTAGTGGTTGTTCCTTTCCATGTTGAGTGCTTCCTTCAGGGTCTCTTGTAAGGCAGGCCTAGTGGTGACAAAATCTCTAAGCATTTGCTTATCTGTAAAGGATTTTATTTCTCCTTCAC
>NW_020259116.1:0-4215 GCF_003255815.1 Theropithecus gelada | reverse complement strand
CTGTGCCCTGTCCCCAGAGGTGGAGTCTACAGAGACAGGCAGGTTTCCTTGAGCTGCTGTGAGCTCCACCCAGTTCGAGCTTCCCAGCAGCTTTGTTTACCTACTTAAGCCTTAGCAATGGCGGGCGCCCCTCCCCCAGCCTAGCTGCTGCCTTGCCGGTAGATCACAGACTGCTGTGCTAGCAATGAGGGAGGCTCCGTGGGTGTGGGACCCTCCCGGCCAGGTGTGGGATATGATCTCCTGGTGTGCCTGTTTGCTCAAAGCGCAGTATTGGGGTGGGAGTTACCCGATTCTCCAGGTGTTGTGTGTCTCAGTTCCCCTGGCTAGGAAAAGGGATTCCCTTCCCCCTTGCGCTTCTCAGGTGAGGCAATGCCTCGCCCTGCTTCAGCTCTCGCTGGTCGGGCTGCAGCAGCTGACCAGTACCGATCGTCCGGCACTCCCCAGTGAGATGAACCCAGTACCTCAGTTGAAAATGCCGAAATCACCGGTCTTCTGTGTCGCTGGCGCTGGGAGTTGAAGACTGGAGCTGCTCCTATTCGGCCATCTTGCTCCGCCCCCTGTAGGTCATTATTTCTATGTCTTCCTCATTAACATTAAGAGTACTGCTTATGCCCAATCCTTTAAGCTCACAGTTCTTGGATAAAAGAATGTTGTTAAAATGAAGTCATTGTGTTTACTCTTATTTTATTTCCTCCACCAAATCTAAAACTCACAGACATGAATTTACAAACTTAACGTCATATTTCTTATATTGTTCTACCTTATTATACAAGTCAAATGTCTAGAGATTCTTGTGAATTAGCTAAAGCAGAACAAAAAATCACATCCTTATTTTTTTGACTCCAAATTCAAGTGCCATGTAAATACCAACACACTGTGGTCATTTGTATAACCAGATAACAATAATAATATTTCTTTAGTTGTTTCTCAAAAAATTAAAAATAGAATTACCATATAGTCCAAAAATTTCACTCTGGGTATATATCCTAAATCATTGAAAATGGGACCTTGAAGAGCTATTTGTACACCTATTTTCATAACAACATTATTCACAATAGTTGAAAGGTGGAAGCAAGCAAAATATCTATCAACAGATGAGTGCATAAATGTAGTATATACACACAGTGGAATATCATTCAACTTTAAAAAGGAAGGAAATTCTGACACATACGACAACGTGGTTGAACATTGATGACATTATGCAATGTGAAATAAACCAGTCACAAAGGGGCAAATATTATTTGATTCAACTTATATAAAGTATCTGTATTAATCAAGTTCATAGAGACAGCAAGTAGAATGGTGGTTGCCAAGGACTTGGGGCCAGGGAAGGGGAGAATGGAGAGTTACTATTTGATGAGTACAGGATTTCAGTTTGGAAAACTGAGAAAAGTTCTGAAGATGGGTAGTGATGATGCTTGCACAACAATGTGATTGTAGTCATATCACTGAATTGCATACTTAAAAACTGTTAAGATGGCAGATTTTATGTTGTTATATTGTACAACAATAAAAATATGTAGAAAAGTAAAATATTAAATTATTATTGATCTTTGGTGAAAAAAATCAAAGGGATGAAAAAGTCTAATTATATTTTTAAGTGTGTCACTGTTAAAATTAAAACATTGTTAAGAGTTCAAGTCATTATTTAACAGTTCATTGCTGGGATTAAAGCATTGAACACAACATATATGCTGCTATTCTGTTTGTAATACTAAATGCTCTCACAAACATGTTGGTTTTGAGTTAAAGACCACTTGCTATCACTGTTGATTACCATTTCATCTTAAAATAATAGGAAAAAAGCAGTAAGTTTTTTGGGGGTTAATTATGTAAATACCGGCCAGGCGCGGTGGCTCAAGCCTGTAATCCCAGAACTTTGGGATGTGGAAGGCAGGCGGATAACCTGAGGTCGTGAGTTTGAGACCAGCCTGACCACGATGGAGAAACCTCATCTCTATTAAAAATACAAAATTAGCCGAGCATGGCGGCAAATGCCTGTAATCTCAGCGACTCAGAGTCTGAGGCAGGAGAATGGCTTGAACCTAGGAGGCGGAGGTTGCGGTGAGCTTAGATCGCGCCATTGCACTCCAGCCGGGGCAACAAGAGTGAAACTCCATGTCAAAAAAAAAGTAAGTGACTAACCTCAGCAAATAATATCTTTGTTTCTTCTAACAAAAAGAATTATATAATCAAATGTAGAAAAATATGAAAATGAAGGTTGAAGAGAAGAATAAAGTACATTAATTCCACTAGTGTCAACAACTTAAAGATGTGTCTCTCCCTCAATCTCAATCTCAACCGTTCTCTTTCTCTTTTTCTCCTGTTTTTCTCTCTCTCTCTCTCTTTCTCTCTCTCTCTCTCTCTCTCTTTGATGTAGGTACATACATGGCGAAGGGAGTGTCATCACTTTTACCTCTTAAGTCCTGCTTATTTATATTTTTCCTATTGAGTTAATGATGATTTTGTTAAATACGTTTTCTCGTGGTTCTAAATTTATGTTTATTCCTCCTATTTTTGTCTTGTCATGTGACCTAATTTTTGTTTGTATTTACCATAAATAAAAAAGCCTCTCCCATTTAGTCATTCAATACATATTTATTGGGATTCTAATATGTTGTTCTAGGCACAGGAAAACATAGCTATGTACAGAAATAGATGTCTTTACATTCTGACTAAAAAAACTAGTATTATATACATATACACAATAATCCTTTTGTTTCATTTTTCAAATTTATTTATTTTTGGTTTTCTGAGACAGGGTCTCACTCTGTCACCCAGGCTGGAGTGCACTGGATGGATCTCAACTCACTTACTGCAACCTTTGTCTGTAGGCTCAGGCCATCCTCCCACCTCAGCCTGCTCGGTAGCTGCTGGTACTACAGGCGTGCACCACAACATCCGGCTTTTTTTTTTTTTTTTAATTATAATACTTTAAGTTCTAGGGGACATGTGCACAATGGGCAGGTTTATTACAAATGTATACTTGTGCCATGTTGGTGTGCTGCACGCATCAACTCGTCAGCACCCATCAACTTGTCATTTACATCAGGTATAACTCCCAATGCCATCCCTTCCCTCTCCCCACTTCCCATAATAGGCCCCGGTGTGTGATGTTCTCCTTCCCGAGTCCAGGTGTTCTCATTGTTCAATTCCCACCTATGAGTGAGAACATGTGGTGTTTGGTTTTCTGTTCTTGAGATAGTTTGCTGAGAATGATAGTTTCCAGCTGCATACATGTCCCTACAAAGGACACAAACTCATCCTTTTTATGGCTGCATAGTATTCGATGGTATATATGTACCACATTTTCTTAATCCAGTCTGTCACTGATGGACATTTGGGTTGATTCCAAGTCTTTGCTATTGTGAATAGTGCTGCAATAAACATACGTGTGCATGTGTCTTTATAGCAGCATAATTTATAATCCTTTGGGTATATACCCAGTAATGTGATGGCTGGGTCATATGGTATTTCTAGTTCTAGGTCCTTAAGGAATCGCCATACTGTTTTTCACAATGGTTGAACTAGTTTACAATCCCACCAACAGTGTAAAAGTGTTCCTATTTCTCCACATCCTCTCCAGCACCTGTTGTTTCCTGACTTTTGAATGATCGCCATTCTAACTGGTGTGAGATGGTATCTCATTGTTGTTTTCATTTGCATTTCTCTGATAGCCGGTGATGACGAGCATTTTTTCATGTGTCTGTTGGCTGTATGAATGTCTTCTTTTGAGAAATGTCTGTTCATATCCTTTGCCCACTCACTTTTTGATGGGGTTGTTTGTTTTTTTCTTGTAAATTTGTTTGAGTTCTTTGTAGAATCAATATGGTGAAAATGGCCATACTGCCCAAGGTAATTTATAGATTCAATGCCATCCCCATCAAGCTACCAATGACTTTCTTCACAGAATTGGAAAAAAAACTGCTTTAAAGTTCATATGGAACCAAAAAAGAGCCTGCATTGCCAAGACAATCCTAAGTCAAAAGAACAAAGCTGGAGGCATCATACTACCTGACTTCAAACTATACTACAAGGCTACAGTAACCAAAACAGCATGGTACTGGTACCAAAACAGAGATATAGACCAATGGAACAGAACAGAGCCCTCAGAAATAACACCTCCACATCTACAGCCATCTGATCTTTGACAAACCTGAGAAAAACTAGAAATGGGGAAAGGATTCCCTATTTAATAAATGGTGCTGGGAAAAT
>NW_020259115.1:0-5407 GCF_003255815.1 Theropithecus gelada | reverse complement strand
AAAGAAGCTTTCTGAGAAACTGCTCTGTGATGTGTGACTTCCACTCACAGAGTTACATCTGTATTTCGTGGATCTCTTTTGTAGCCTTATTTCTGTGGAATCTGAGTACAGATATTTGGGATCCCTTTGAAGACTATAGGGCCAAAGGAAATATCCTCCGAAAACAAAGGGAAAGAAGCTTTCTGAGAAACTTCTCTGTGTTCTGTGGAATCATCTCACAGAGTTACAGCTTTCCCCTCAAGAAGCGTTTCTCTTAGTCAATACTTTTGGAATTGGCAAAGTGATATTTGGAAGCCCATAGAGGGCCATGGTCAAAAAGGAAATATCCTCAGATGAAATCTGGAAAGAAGATTTCTGTGAAACTGCTTAGTGTTCTGTTAATTCATCTCACAGAGTTACATCTGTATTTCGTGAATCTCTCTGCTAGCCTTTTTTCTGTGGAAACTGAGAACAGATATTTCGGATCCCTTTGAAGACTATAGGGCCAAAGGAATTATCTTCCGAAAACAAAGAGAAAGAAGCTTTCTGAGAAACTACTTTGTGTTCTGTGAAATCATCTCACAGAGTTACAGCTTTGCCCTCAAGACGCCTTTCGCTAAGTCAGTTCTTGTGGAATTGGCAAAGTGATATTTGGAAGCCCATAGAGGGCTATGGTGAAAAAGGAAATATCCTCAGATGAAATCTGGAAAGAAGCTTTCTGAGAAACTGCTCTGTGATGTGTGACTTCCACTCACAGAGTTACATCTGTATTTCGGGGATCTCTTTGGTAGCCTTATTTCTGTGGAATCTGAGTACAGATATTTGGGATCCCTTTGAAGACTATAGGGCCAACGGAAATATCCTCCGATAACAAAGAGAAAGAAGCTTTCTGAGAAACTTCTTTGTGTTCTGTGAAATCATCTCACAGAATTACAGCTTTCCCCTCAAAAAGCCTTTCGCTAAGTCAGTTGTTGTGGAATTGGCAAAGTGATATTTGGAAGCCCATAGAGGGCTATGGTCAAAAAGGAAATATCCTCAGATGAAATCTGGAAAGAAGCTTTCTGAGAAACTGCATAGTGTTCTGTGAATTCATCTCACAGAGTTACATCTGTGTTTCGTGGATCTCTTTGGTAGCCTTATTTCTGTGGAATCTGAGAACAGATATTTCGGATCCCTTTGAAGACTATAGGGCCAAAGGTAATATCCTCCGATAACAAATAGATAGAAGCATTCTGAGAAACTTCTTTGTTTTCTGTGAAATCATCTAACAGAGTTACACCTTTCCCCTCAAGAAGCCGATCGTAAGACAGTCCTTCTGGACTTGGCAAAGTGATATTTGGAAGCACATAGAGGGCTATGGCGAAAAAGGAAATACCCTCAGATGAAATATGGAAAGAAGCTTTCTGAGTAACTGCTTAGGGTTCTGTTAATTCATCTCACAGAGTTACATCTGTACTTCGTGGATCTCTTTGCTAGCCTTATTTCAGTGGTATCTGAGTACAGATATTTCGGATGCCTTTGAAGACTATAGGGCCAAAGGAAATATCCTCCGATAACAAAGAGAAAGAAGCTTTCTGAGAAACTTCTTTGTGTTCTGTGATATCATCTCACAGAGTTACAGGTTTCCCCTCAGGAAGACTTTCGCTAAGACAGTTTTTGTGGAATTGGCAAAGTGATATTTGGAAGCACACAGAGGGCTATGGTGAAAAAGGAAATATCCTCAGATGAAATCTGGAAAGAAGTTTTCTGAGAAACTGCATAGTGTTCTGTTCATTCATCACACAGAGTTACAACTGTGTTTCGTGGATCTCTTTGCTAGCCTTATTTCTGTGGAATCTGAGAACAGATATTTCGGATCCCTTTGAAGACTATAGGTCCAAAGGATATATCTTCCGATAACAAAGAGAAAGAAGCTTTCTGAGAAACTTATTTGTGTTCTGTGAAATCATCTCACAGAGTTACAGCTTACCCCTCAAGAAGCCTTTTTCTAAGTCTGTTCTTGTGGAATTGGCAAAGTGATATTTGGAAGCCCATAGAGGTCTATGTTGAAAAAGGAAATATCCTCCGATGATATGTCCAAAGAAGCTTTCTGAGAATCTGCTTACTGGTCTATTAATTCATCTCTCAGAGTTACATCTGTATTTCGTGGATCTCTTTGCTAGCCTTATTTCTGTGGAATCTGAGAACTGATATTTCGGATTCCTTTGAAGACTGTAGGGCCAAAGGAATTATCTTCCGAAAACAAAGAGAAATAAGCTTTCTGAGAAACTACTTTGTGTTCTGTGAAATCATCTCACAGAGTTACAGCTTTCCCCTCAAGAAGCCTTTCGCTAAGTCAGTTCTTGTGGAACTGGCAAAGTGATATTTGGAAGCCCATAGAGGGCTATGGTGAAAAAGGAAATATCCTCAGATGAAATCTGAAAAGAAGCTTTCTGAGAAACTGCTCTGTGATGTTTGACTTCCACTCACAGCGTTACTTCTGTATTTCGTGGATCTCTTTGCTAGCCTTATTTCTGTGGAATCTGAGTACAGATAATTCAGATCCCTTGGAAGACTATAGGACCAAAGGAAATATCCTCGGATAACAAAGAGAAAGAAGCTTTCTGAGAAACTTCTTTGTGTTCTGTGAAATCATCTCACAGAGTTACAGATTTCCCTTCAAGAAGGCTTTCGCTAAGTCAGTCCTTGTGGAATTGGCAAAGTGATATTTGGAAGCCCATAGTGAGCTAGGGTGAAAAAGGAAATATCCTCAAATGAAATCTGGAAAGAAGCTTTCTGAGAAACTGCATAGTGTTCTGTTAATTCATCTCACAGAGTTACATCTGTGTTTCGTGGATCACTTTGCTAGCCCTATTTCTTTGCAATCTGAGAACTGACATTTCAGATCCCTTTGAAGACTATAGGGCCAAAGGAAATACCCTCCGGTAACAAATAGAAAGAAGCTTTCTGAGAAACTTCTTTGTGTCCTGTGAAATCATCTCACAGAGTTACAGCTTTCCCCATAAGAAACATTTCTCTAAGTCAGTTACTGTGGAATTGGCAAAGTGGTATTTGGAAGCCCATAGAGGGCTATGGTGAAAAAGGAAATATCCTCAGATGAAATCTGGAAAGAAGCTTGCTGAGAAACTGCTCTCTGATGTGTGACTTCCACTCACATAGTTACATCTGGATTTCGTGGATCTCTTTGCTAGCCTTATTTCTGTGGAATCTGACAACAGATATTTCGGATCCCTTTGAAGACTACAGGGCCAAAGGAAATATCCTCCGGTAAAAAAGAGTAAGAACCTTTCTGAGAAACTTCTTTGTGTTCTGTGAAATCATCTCACAGAGTTACAGCTTTCCCCTCAGGAAGCCTTTCGTTAAGACAGCTCTTGTGGAATTGATAAAGTGATATGTGGAAGCCCTTAGAGGACTATGGTGAAAAAGGAAATATCCTCAGATGAAATCTGGAAAGATGGTTTCTGAGAAACTGCTTAGCGTTCTGTTAATTCATCTCACACAGTTACATCTGTATTTCATGGATCTATTTGCTATCCTCATTTCTGTGGAATCTGAGAACAGATATTACGGATCCCTTTGAAGGCTATAGGGCCAAAGGAAATATCCTCCGATAACGAAGAGAAAGAAGCTTTCTGAGATACTTCTTTGTGTCCTGTGAAATCATCTCACATAGTTACAGCTTTCCCCTCAGGAAGCCTTTCGCTAAGACAGTTCTTGTGGAATTGGCAAAGTGATATTTGAAAGCCCATAGAGGGCTATTGTGAAAAAGGAAATATCCTCATATGAAATCTGGAAAGAAGCTTTCTGAGAAACTCCTCTGTGATGTGTGACTTGCACTCACAGAGTTACATCTGCATTTCGTGGATCTCTTTGCTAGCCTTATTTCTGTGGAATCTGAGAACCGATATTTTGGATCCCTTTGAAGACTATAGGGCCAAAGGAAATATCCTCCGATAACAAAGAGAAAGAAGCTTTCTGAGATACTTCTTAGTGTTCTGTGAAATCATCCCACAGAGTTACAGCTTTCCCCTCAAGAAGCCTTTCGCTAAGTCAGTTCTTGTGGAATTGGCAAAGTGATATTTGGAAGCCCGTAGAGGGCTATGGTGAAAAAGGAAATATCCTCAGATGAAATCTGGAAAGAAGCTTTCTGAGAAGCTGCTTATTGTTGTTTTAATTCATCACACAGAGTTATATCTGTATTTCGTGGATCTCCTTGCTAACCTTATTTCTGTGGAATCTGAGAACAGATATTTCGGATAGCTTTGAAGACTATAGGGCCAAAGGAAATATCTTCCGAAAAAAAAGAGAAAGAAGCTTTCTGAGAAACTTCTTTGTGTTCTGTGAAATCATCTCACAGAGTTACAGCTTTCCGCTCAGGAAGCCTTTCGCTAAGACAGTTCTTGTGGATTTGGCAAAGTGATCTTTGGAAGCCCACAGAGGGCTAATGTGAAAAAGGAAATATCCTCAGATGAAATCTGGAAAGAAGAATTCTGAGAAACTGCTCTCTGATGTGTAACTTCCACTCACATAGTTTCATCTGTATTTCGTGGATCTCTTTGCTAGCCTTATTTCTGTGGAATCTGAGAACAGATATTTCGGTTCCCTTTGAGGACTACAGGGCCAAAGGAAATATCCTCCGGTAAAAAAGAGAAAGAACCTTTCTGAGAAAATTCTTTGTGTTCTGTGAAATCATCTCACAGAGTTACAGCTTTCCGCTCAGGAAGCCTTTCGTTAAGACAGCTCTTGTGGAATTGGCAAAGTGATATGTGGAAGCCCTTAGAGGGCTATGGTGAAAAAGGAAATATCCTCAGATGAAATCTGGAAAGAAGGTTTCTGAGAAACTGCTTAGCGTTCTGTTAATTCATCTCATAGAGTTACATCTGTATTTCATGGATCTATTTGCTAGCCTTATTTCTGTGGAATCTGAGAACAGATATTTCGGATCCCTTTGAAGGCTATAGGGCCAAAGGAAATATCCTCCGGTTACAAAGAGAAAGAAGCCTTCTGAGTAACTTCATTGTGTTCTGTGAAATCATCTCACAGAGTTACAGCTTTCCCGTCGAGAAGCCTTTCGCTAAGTCAGTTCTTGTGGAATGGGCAAAGTGATATTTGGAAGCCCATAGAAGGCTATGGTGAAAAAGGAAATATCCTCAGATGAAATCTGGAAAGAAGCTTTCTGAGAAACTGCTGAGGGTTCTGTTAATTCATGTCACAGAGTTACATCTGTCTTTCATGGATCTTTTTGCTAGCCTTATTTCTGTGGATTCTGAGAACAGATATTTCGGATAACCTTAAAGACTATATGGCCCAAGGAAATATCCTCCGGTAACAAAGAGAAAGAAGCTTTCTGAGAAACTTCTTTGTGTCCCGTGAAATCATCTCACAGAGTTACAGCTTTCCCCTCAGGCAGCCTTTCGCTAAGACAGTT
>NW_020259114.1:0-5409 GCF_003255815.1 Theropithecus gelada | reverse complement strand
ATACATGGGACAATTAAACATTGTATGTGTCTAATGTATACTACCTTCGAATTTGAGATATGTGTATACGTGGTCTTTTTTCCCTAAACCACGTACAAGAATCAACTCAATGGATTGAAGACCTAAACATAAAATCTGAAACCATAAACTACTAGAAGAACATATAGGCATAAAGCTTTTGACATTAATTTGGGCAATTGTCTCTTGGCTGTGACATCAAAGGCACAGGCAATAAAATGGAAATACTCAAGCGGGGCTGCCTTGAACGCTAAGGCACCTGCACAGCAAAGAAAACCATCAACTAAATAAAAAGGCAACCCAGATTATGAGAGAAAATATTTGCAAACCCAACGTGGTAGAAGGGGTAAATATTCGAATACACAAGGAGGTCAAACAACTCAATAGCAAAAAACAATCTGATTAATAAATGGGCCAATGAGCTGGCAGGATGCTCACACAGGCAATCTCAGTGCCTTCAAAGGCCAAAGCAGAAAGATAGCATCAAAGGAAACCATCAACTAAATGAAAAGGCAACCCAGATTATGAGAGAAAATATTTGCAAACCTTACATAGTAGAAGGGGTAAATATCCAAATACCCATGGAGATCAAACAATTCAATAGCAAAAAAAATTAATCTGATTAATAAACGGGCCAATGAGCTGGCAGGATGCTCACAAAGGCAATCTCAGTGCTTTCAAAGGCCAAAGCAGAAAGATAGGGGTGGCGAGGTCTCTACCCTGTAGCAGTAAGGAGAGGCTGGTTTAGTGGTGACCTCACCATCAAGGTGGGATTCCTTGGAGTCCCCTGGTTCTAGTCAGGCTGTGGTTTTTCTTGACAGCCCCTTGGGTTGGGGCACTATGGTCTGAGGTTGTGACCATCCATGACCCCCACCCCAAGAGATATTTCTAGGAATTTCTACAAGTGTAGACTTCCAGTGTAGACATGGTTGGAACTGTTCTCTCATACACATGCATTTGAATTTCCAGAGAATATTGACGTGAGCCTGCACTAGGTTGGAGCTGACTCTCCATAAGTGCGTTGACACCATCAGGCTGGAGTAAATATTCTGGGGAAGCTGTGGGTGGGGGTGCAGGTGGGGGTGTGAGAGGAGAGAGGCCTCTAGGAGGAGCAAGGATATTTGCACACAACTGGGGCTGTCTGGTGTCCCCAGCAGACATAGAGTGTGTGGACCTTGGGCAGGGCCCTGGAACATGGTTTTGACCTGGTAGGGAACAGCAGTCATGGAACATAGCGTGTGTGTTATCATGGGACAGGGCGGAGGCTGCGTGGGGGTGAACTCTGAGGACCCTCCACCTCCCAGGTTCTCAGAGAGCACCGGCCTGTCCCTCCCCTCAGCCCTTTGTCCACTGTCCTGAAGGGAGGGTCCTGGTGCTGCCTGTGCCACACAGCGACTCCCAGGCCTGCAGATCCAGCTGGGAGAGGCAGGAGCTCTGAGTCCCTGCCCTTTGTCCCCCTTTCCCAGTCACCTCACAAGCTGTCTATGTGTCTGCCGTTGGTGTCTGCAGCAATTGTCAAAAAACTGTGAGGGAATAACTCCCTTGTGCTGTTTAAAATGTGTCCCTAAATCATTGACTCTCCTCACACAGAAAAGGAGGTGACTTCTCTCCTGTTCAATCGAGACTGGGTAACATCTTGACCAACTGAATGCACCTGACTTAGTGCCATGCTGTTTTTCTGGGATCGGGCCTGATGAACTGGTATCTTTCACTTCCTCTCTATTGGATGGTGCTATAACCTGAATGCTTTTGTCCTTCTGAAAATCATACGTTAAAATCTTAAATCATGAGTTGATAGTGTAAGAGGTGGAGCTTTTGGGAGGTAAGAAGGTCAGGAGGGCACAGGCTTTATAAGTAGCACTAACGCCCTTACAGAAGATGCCCCAAGAGCTCCCTCTCTGGTGAGAGGGTTCACTAGGTGAGAATACAGTGAGAAGATGCCATCTATGAATCAGAAAGGCAGTTCTCATGACACCAAATCTCCTGGCACGTTGATTTGGACGTATCAGTCCGTGAGAAAAACGTTTCTGTTTTTATAAGCAGCTTGGTTTACGGCATTATTTTGCTAGCAACCCAGACACACTAAGAGTGCTGGTGACTTTGGAGCCCAGGCATCATGCTTGGAGGAAGCCTGAGTGTTGCACAGGGAGAGGAACTGAGCCCACCTACAAGGACTGGCTAGAGAATGCAAAACAACCTGTTTTCTTGGGGGAAAAAACTCTGATTTGCAGTGTTTTAAAATCTCTGTTCTTAAAATTCTCCCAGCTATGGATGATTTAACAATTATTTCACAAAAACTCCTCTCTCATGAGCCAGCATGATCCGACCCCAGCACGTCACACAGTCCCTTCTCTCAATCTTTCCAGAGCTGTCAGCTGAGCCAGCACCGCCAGCCCCCGTGCAGGAGTGTCTCAGCCCTGAGGTCTTCAGATCCCAGCAGAACCTCTTCTCTGATGCACCTGGAGGGAGCCAGGCTCCAATTGCAAATGTGTGAGTGAGGACCTGATCATACTGTTTCCATCCTCTAAATTTTGTGGTGGCTTTTTACAAAGCAGCAGGTGAACAGGGAGAGAAGTTCTCCTTGTCATGGAGAGAAGTTGGACTTGAGCACTTTTTGCATGTAAACTTTTGCTTCTCTAAAATATTGATGGATCTTCTCATTTTGTTTTCAAAGTGTAACCCAGAGACTATCATGGTGGGGGAATGGGATTGTGGACTTTTTCCAGTGACTCACTGATCCCCTGTCAACTGTTCTTAGTTTAAATTCTTCCTTGGGGAGCAGGGACAGTATGGGACCCAGGTCTGGTGCCAACCTCCTCCCTCAGTGACAGATTCAGAGTCGGCCATGGGACTTGGGTGTTGGCTGGAACAAGGGGAAGGAAGTAGGGATTTTCTCCAGGAGATGAGCTACAAAGGTCACAGAGAGATGACCATGATTCACGTGGCTGTCACCTGCGGAGAGAGCCCAAAGTAAGATCAAGAGAAATAAATGGGAAGACAACAATGTGACTCATGCTTTGAGTCCTTAAATCAAGTATTTCCTGAAGCCAGAATTCCCCCTCAATTCCAAGATATAGGAGTCAAAATGTTAACTCAGCTTGTCATGGTTTGACGTTTGAATTCAAGACCCCACTAAGATGTCTGAAAAACATCAAAAATACCAAACTCAGAGAACCTGAGAGGCAAAGATGGTGCAGTGCACAAGGACAGGAGATGAGAGCAGATGATAGCAGATGATAGGTGTCCCAGGGGCAGCTTGGGCATCAGGCTCCCTGGCGATTCCCATGCACAGCCCCGGGGGAGAAGAGCCTTGTTGATGTTGATCAGCAGGGAAGGAGAGAGGCTGGAAGGACAGCGGGTGAGTCAGGGATGGGGAGCTTCATAGTTGATGTTCAGAAATGGAGGAATTCCAGCTGGCGGCAGGAGCCAGTGGGTGGTCATGGGTGGAGGGCTGGGACAAAGAGGAAGGGGGGTCACTGTCATCCAGGAGGACAAAGCACTGAGAGGTTGGGAGGGTGATCAGCCAGGAAATATTAGAGAAACTCTGTCCCTTAGTTTTTATTTTTATGAGTTATTCAGCTTTTCGTGGCAAAGGAAGAAATACAGAACTTCAGAAAAGGAAATGGGTACTCTTCTCATCTCTTACCTTCTGGTTTTGTTTGTAAGCAGAGTTCAGAACAGAGATACAGAAAAAACAACTCTATACTTTTCTTGTAAAAGAAAAATTTCAGCAAGACTTCCAAGAAATGTCAAGGAAACGTTTATTGAAGACCGTTGCAATAGGAGTCAAAATACTGTAATAGGAAGAGCCCTTGGACTCAACTTACCTCAAATCAAAGGCAGGAGAATTTCAGCCTTGGGGGGAGATAGCAGGATGGTTCTGGAGGTCGTTAGGAGGAAAGTTGGCTAGTGTGATTGGGCCATCTGTGTTTGCTCATTTGTGCTTGTTGGAGTAAGGCTCCTATCCTCCCACAGAGACAGGGCTGCTGCCCTCTTGGGTAATTACATTTATAGGGATGAGGCATCTGACTTATTCGTTATTCATTGTTCCAGCACACGAGTGGTTCAAGGTAGAAAATCTCTTGTATGTCATCAGTGAACGTAGAGTGTTTGTGCATCCCAGTGAACAGTTCTGGGTGTTACTTGAGGCCGAGCAAGTGGCCCTGGTTATTTGGAGACCCTCACACCTCTCCCTGAATTCTCTGTCCCTAGAGTTTGCAGCTGTCATTGCTCACCCTAGACTGCAGTAGCAGAAGCCACATGTCGTGCTCCCAGTGTTCCTTCATCCACACAGAGGAGCAGGGAGGCTCCATCCTCGTCTGACCCTTTCTCTTGGATTGATGGATGCTTCTCAGCACATCAGCCTGAATTCTACTCCATCCTTCTCTCTGGCAACATCCATTCCTCTAAATTCAGTGAAGGTAGACCTGACCTTGCATATTTCTTGCCCTGATATTATTCTCTCCGCCGAACATTGTACTCTACCCCTTCTTTTAATCTACCCACGTTTTAAATACCTCTGTGTTTCACCATGAAGTCTTTTCCTGCACTCAAAACCAAAATAGTCTATTTCTTTCTTCTAAACTCCTATTGCTTTATGAAGCCACATTTTTCCAAGGATATTTTTCTATATTTCAGCATTCAATGTGTTTAACTGGCTTTTTCCCCCCATGTTGTCAGAGGAACTTGATATGTGGACTGCATTGCTGCTGTAGTTTTCATTTTTTCCTATGCAGTTTTGTCATAATCATCTAATTTTATGTCATTATGTGATATTGAATATAATTAATTTTATCATAATTAATTTCTTGATCTCTTACTATGTGCTAGGCAGTCATCTGAACACTGTGGTCCAGTAATGAGCAAAACATGCAACTTCCCTTCTAAAGTAGGGAGGGAAATGTTACAGAGAGTAAGTGAAGTGTACAGAATGTGAGACTGTTACAATTCTACAGTTAAAAATAAAGAGAACAAGTGGGATGGAGATTGCTCAGGAAAGTGCTGCAATTTAAAATTGAGAAATCAGGAAAGATGTCAGTGACAAAGTGAAATTTTAGCAGAGACCCCAGGTCTGGGAAATGAGCCAGGTGTACTTCTGGGTGAAATGCAGATGCCCTCTGGGTGGAGTCAGCGTGGCCCAGCTCACAATTTGGAACAATATGGAACGTTAGTTCAGGGACCTCAGGACTTTGAAGTAGGGGCAGTTACTAGAAACCAAGGGAGGCTCCTGGCCTTCACAATCTGAAGTTCTGTGTGTTTCCTTCACCATCTAAACAAGGGGAAGGTTGGGATCATTTGTCTGTCAGAATGCCTGTGTCGTCACTGGGATCTGTGTTGGGTTCCTCAGCCATGCAGTGTTTCAGTGAGGTGCCTGGACACCTGAACTGCCTC